>NC_142938.1:38744000-38756500 GCF_046866305.1 Octopus bimaculoides
GGATGCAGTATTTTGGTATGCAACCACAATCTATATACATAAAACTGAGAATGTGTGTGTGTGTGTGTGTGTGTGTGTGTGTATGTGCGCGCGCGTGTGCGTGTGTGTGTGTGTGTTTGTGTGTGCGCGTGTGTGCGTGTCTGTATGTGCAAATCCCTAAAACTCGAGAACTACCCAACCGACTTCATTCCAATTTTACACCTGCATTACTTAAGGTCCATGGAGTATCATGAGCCAAGAAATTCCAACTTCTTACGTAATATGGGCTTGGAGCAATATTTTAGACTGGTTCGGTACTACATGTCAAAAGTGAAAAAATACGATCTATATTGTAATGTGATATAACATTGTTTCACTTTTATTCTTTTACTTTTTGCTCTAATGTGATAACACTAAGATCCATCTTATTTTACACATTTACCGTTCAATTACCAACTAAAAATAATCGCAGCAGTTGCAAGGTTACAAGGTATTTACAGTTACATATTAATCCTTAAATTAATATTTAATGCATGTACTTAATTTATATATATAAAATTCTTTGTCTCTCCGTCTGTCTGTCTGCATGTCCCCAATGCATTTTCAAACGGCTTCACCAAATCAAATCAAATTTTACAAGGTAATAGTATCATACCCCACGAGTGCTAACATGTAATTTGTTTTTAATTTCCTTTAAAACAATATAACATTTTATAGAGATAATCTTTCTCGTGTCAAATATAACACAGGACATTTTATACCACGACGACGACGGCGGCAACTTCTCACGTATACATATGTGACAAGAACGGCTGAAGGTGAAAATCTTCACAAAAAACAATTACGTGGTAGGTCCAAGGTATATAAAAATACACATCTACCGTTCAATTAACAGTCGCTAGTTATTTACAATTGCTTATATTTGGTTAATTTACACTACATACAAAAATATAGACATACTCCATACATACAACTGCTTACAAAAATAGAGTTTAATGTATATGTTTTTCTATGTTCATAATTTTATATTTAAAATACTGAAAAATATATGCCACCAAAGAAAAAACATAATCTTTCCAGAAACACTTATGAAGCAAGGAGGTGTGCAGAAAACCGAAGGTGAGAGTCTCAAGGGGTAAGGGGCATGAGACTTTCTCAAGATCAGCAGAAGAATGCTCCGATAGAGTCTCAATACAGAAGGGACATGACACTTTCCAAATATTACCAAACGCATGCTGCACCACGTCAAATACAGTCTCAAGAGAAAACGGAGAGGAAACTTTCTCAACATCAGCAAAGGCATGCTGCACCACGTCTGATGGAGACCCAAGAGAGAAAGGAGATGAGACTTTCTCAACATCAGCAAAGTCATGCTGCAGCACATCAAATGGAGTCTCACGACAGTAGGAAGATGAGACTTTCACTAGATCTGCAAAGGCATACTGCAGCACTTAATGCTGAATCATTAAAACAACGTTTAGCACGCCAGATTACACAGAAGTCCAATAGAATAGCTCTCAGAAACAGACCACGTACAAATTCGTTCGTCACAACACCTGGAGCTGCTTTCAGATATGATCTATCTCATTCTTATAAAAATGGTGTGCTAAACTCAAATTTTCGTTTATGCATAGCTTTAAAATTTACTCCACAAATGTTTTGTCATCAATGCTGCACTTCCCCGTATCACCTGTTTTAATATAACTGTAATACATATATAGGTATATATATATATATACAAATTATGCCGTTTTAATCCGGAGCAACGCCGGGTATCTCTGCGAGTATACTATAAAGTATTTCAAACGTTTTATATACGTCAATGCCGCATTCTACCGTGTCAGCAGTGCGCTTTACGTCACTTGCTAGGATTATCTCTACAGAAATTATGGCTAACACTGATTCTTTTGTTACGACGTTTTGTATCAGAGACTCATTGTTCGATTTCATTGTTTGTGTATATCTGACGTCTCGGATACGAAACGTCGTAACAAAAATCAGTGCTAGCTACAATTTCTATAGAATATTTGTAGAGATAACCCTGACAAATTACATATTTGCAGCTAAGTACATGGACGACGTCACAGCGTGTTAATTTCTGAAACAGATTACAAATACGAAAACTGCAGGCAAGAATCGAACCACTTAATATTTCATAGTCTTTCGTAGATTTTTCGAACTGAACCGGCTTCAATGATATTTCAACATTCACATACATTCCGATAATATTCATTACTTTATATTTTCATTTTTTGTCTCCCTACCCAGCCACTCTCTTTATCTAGGAATCTGTTGTAAAGACGTCATATAGAGGATGAATGTAAATGAAGCAATCATCTGCTGTGAACACAAAGATAAATGAAAAGGAAGACAATCAGCTGTCGTTTAGCTAATATGAGGTCTATTTACATGATATAGTGTCCTGTAAATATTGCTCATCTAATTGACAGTAGACAGGTTGTAGGTAGATATATATAATGACATTAGATGATATTGAGACACAGTGGTGAAAGGAATTGTACACATACGCTTGTATATGTGTGTGCGTATGATGTGTGTGTTCGTGTGTGCCCGTGTGTGTCGATATATACGTATTTATACATGTGCCTAAATGCATTTTACATTAATTTGTTCGCACGCGCGCACCTGCATACAAGAACCTAGACACATTAATACGCACTCGTATTTATAAACATGTGTACGCATCCAAAATGGAGAGAACAAATAGTAATATTAAATATGCATCAATTTAAAATTTATGTGAATCAATCAGTAACTAAACTCAGAAGCAGACGCAGACACACACACACACACACACACACACACACACACACACACACACACACACACACACACACACACACACACAGGTGAATACGTATGTAAATAAAAATATGTATAAATAGACACACATATTATATACCCATACATACACAATATATACCCCCCCACACACACACGCACATGGAGAATAGTAAATAACACCGAGCCGGTTCGACTGACAGACAAGACAGGCAAAACGTATATATTTAATAATATTCTAAATGTTCTCCATAATTAATGCATTGGATTCCACTCGATCATTGTCAGGCAAGAAAACAGTGACGTCATTGTCTAAAATCTACAATACATGGTTTATAATACATATGTAGATACATTGGGAGAATTGTTAGTGTCTGAGTCAATATGGTACCAGAGAATCAACCGTACTTTTACTGTTTCCAAATCATTCATTTGGGCATTGCGATATATGCGCCAGAATCCACTATACATAGTCTTATTGCAAATATTGGCTTAATATTGGTTTCAAATTTTGGCACAAGGCCAGCAATTTCGGGGCAGGGGTTAAGTCGATTACATCGACCCAAGTGTTCAACTGGTACTTATTTTATCGACTCCAAAATGATGAAAGGAAAAGTCGACACCGAAAGGATGAAAGGCAAAGTCGCTTTGAATTCAGAAGGTAAAGACGGACGAAATACCGCTAAGCATTTTACCCGGCGTGCTAACGATTCTACCAGCTCGGCACCTTGATATTGGCTTCATGTTGGTTTCAAATTTTGGCAAAAAGGCTCGCAATTTCGAGGGAGGGATTATGTTGATTACATCGAACCTAGTGCCCCAAAGTGATACTTATTTTATCGACCTCGAAAGGTTTAAAGCGAAGTTGGCCTCAGCAGAATTTGAACACAGAACGTAAAGACGGATGAAATGCTACTCAGCATTTTGCCCGGCGTGCTAACGATTCTGCCAGCTCGGCACCAAGAAATTGGCTTAATATTGATTTAAAATTTTGATGTTATGGTATCATTAGCATGTACTGTTGATCTTAAATGGTATCATTAGCTTGTACTGTTGATAATTTCTAGGCCTTAACTTGCAGCTGGAAAGAAAAAGAGCTGAGGGAATGAGTGCAGATGATAGGCAAAATACTCTTCATCACAAGAATGAAGTAAAACTTTGGATTTGAAGGAAGGGTTAACCCTTCGAATTATTGGTAGACATCTTTGATTATGATCACGTGGAGGAAATTTTGTTGCGACACGTCACATGTTGGTTTCATAACAACAAAGAAGAAATGTTTCAACTGAAAGCGTGAAAATGCACGTGCACACACACACACACACACACGCACACACACACACACACATACACACAAAGGGTTTACGCTCTGCATCATGTACTGAGTACTCTTTCCACTTTCATTTACAAGGTGTAATCTTAGAATGCATATAATGCACATAAGCATGCATGTATATGCATTTATGTTTGTATGTATGTATGTGTATATGCATGTATGTATGTATGTGTATGTATGTATATATATACATGCAGGTGTATGTATGTGTATGTATGTATATATATACATGCAGGTGTATGTATGTGTGTGGTTGTCTATGTATGTATTATGCATGTGTGTATGTATATGTGTATGTGTGTGCGCATGTATGTATGTGTGTATGTATAAAGTGTGACCAGACACTCGAGTGCCCACTGTTCTGGAAGGAACTCTGGAGTATTAAGCAAGAAAAATCGTACTTTCTCCTGTGTTTTGACCTCTTATCAATACCAAATAACTTTTAAATATGGGGCAAAGAGAAAGACCTATCCTGCTCACAGTGTGGAACGACTCTTTACAGCCTCAACCACATTTTGGTCGAGTACTGGGTGAAAGTTAATGCAAGTGGAGGCACGGTAAATGGAGGTCCTTACAGAAGTCGCCAAATGGACAGACCTGTGACCGGTTAAAGCTAATAAACAACAGTTAATTCCACCCAAAAGTATCAGAATGCAACGGGAAGGTGACAAGGCGCCTAAGAAGAAAGCAACAGAAGGAACTTATTTTCTAATTTGCATGCAGCCTCAAAGGGGGAGATGAAAGTGAACTTGAAGGACTGACTCCTCTTCCCAGTGTAATAGCATACTAGCCAGGCATGTTCCTGCTCTTCAGGAATGCAATAATATTCGTCGTGTTTGAACTTACAGTGCCTTAGGAGGTAAGATTCGATGTTTCTTACCAACTAAAGAGAACAAATTATCCGGACATAGTCAATGGATAACACGCACCTTCATCTCCTACTGAAGTCGGCTGTCGCGACCTTCCAGCTAGATCGGTGCACTATTTCCTGCCGTAAATTGACGTGAAACCCAAACAACAAAAGAAAGTATTAAATGAGATCGGCATGACAGATGAAACCAGCACAAGGTGGCTGCGCTTGAATAAATAAAGACCAAAGGTGAGATCCTTCAGCAGGGGTAAACTAATTCAGTCCTCGCTGCATCACTCAGATAAAGGGGCGAAACATTTATGACCCTGAGATACATGCTGATGTTAGCGAAGGGTGGTTTCCAGAATAGCCATGATTTCAAAATAAATGTTTGCAAGTTCTTCTTTTGAAATCACGGCTATGCTGCACAAACCAGCAGTTTCTACAGACCACCTCTGATGATTATTTCACCTATTGACGAAAGTGAAGTAACCCGAAAACAACGTGATAACCAATTTAATTTTTCTAAGTAGGATGAGAATAATACGAGGTATACACATCAGTTATATCATTAAAGACTAATGTTAATTACATAAAATTGGCTTAGTTTACATTTTTTAAAAATATATATGGTGTTTCGCATAAAAGCATGTTACTTATTTATTTATAACACCCCCAAATGTAAAGTACGCAAATCAGTCTTACTATATGTATGTACTTAAATATGTATGTATGTCATTATTCAGTTTTATTTTAAGATTTATGGCCAATAGAGAAAGAGCCGGTTTCTAACCTAGATCCAAGGCTCCTTCATCGGAATTTCAACATCAACAACAAGGTATTTTTGTATGTATGTATGTATGTATGTATGTATGTATGTATGTATGTATGTATGTTTTGTTTTATATATGTATTCTCATTTTCATTGTTGCATGTATAGACATGCTCATATATATTTAAATGATAAACTTCTGGAAAATTTTCTGGATTTTTAGTTCCAGTGATGGATTGAATCTGTAGTCATCGAATTAGCTTTTTCCATTCTGGTTTTGAGAAGCCTAATTTCTCAAGATTGGCATTTAGGCAATGTTACATATCCCCGTCTCCCAATAATTATAGGTATAAACCTGAACTTGTAATCTGGATAGAGTAACTGCAGGTTTCCCAATAGTTCAGCGTAGGTATTCTTATTTTCACTTATCTTCAGCTTTATGTTAACATCCGCTGGACAGCTAATTTCCACAACTGTACATACATGTATGTATGTATGTATGTATGTATGTATGTATGTATGTATGTGTGTGTGTGTGTGTGTGTGTGTAGGTGCATGGTTTAGTCTTTAGGGAGTTGGACTCACGATCATGCGTTGTGTTCCTGACCACAACACCTCATTTCACGTTGCTTCAGTCCACTCAACTGACAAAAATGAATAACCTAGTGACGGACCGGCCCTTCCGTTCGGGATGCAGTGGGGGAATATATGCGTCATAGAAATTAATGTATCTATGTTGCTCGGGAAGAATCATTATCCATCATTATATATATATGTATATATACAAAGTAGTACCAAGAGATTGTTGGAATAGTCTAACAAGGACAGCAAGGACGTACCAGCTACAGCGCCAAGAAATGGAAAAACACCAATGCCAGGAGCAAGGAGCTCATAGTGCGAAGTATCCGATTCAGCAGAGGAGAGATCGCTGTGTGAAGGCAGTAGGGCTTGGCCACCAGGAATAATGGATAAAGTGTGACCAGAGAAAGTTGTTTGTGGCAGACCAGCAGTCAACCATGTATACTAGTCTCACCTCTCTACGATATAGGCGCAGATATGGCTGAGTGGTAAGAAGTTTGTTTCTCAACTCCACTGCACCAAATTCAATCCCACTGCATGGTGCTTTGGGCATCTATCTTGTATAGTAGCACTGAGCCGACTATAACCCCTTGTCAATGGATTTAATTAACGGAAACCAAAAGAAGCCCATCATATATATATATATATATATATATATATATATATATATATACATATATCTTTTATCTTTTATATGCACACACACTAACTCTCTCTCCTTATGCACACATACACACACACACATATATATACGTGTGTGTGTGTGTGTGTGAGAGAGAGAGAGAGAGAGAGAGATAGAGAGAGAGAGAGAGAGAGAAAGAGAGAGAGAAAGATAAGGGTTTGAGAGAGAAGAAACAAATTGATAGTAAAGAAGAGGGTGAAAAAGGAAGAGACAAATGAATTGATTTAATTGTTTGCAATTAAGAAACGTAGATTAGAAAAGTGAGTGTGAAGCAGTGAGTGGTCAACAAATCAGATTAGAGAGAGAGAGAGAGAGAGAGAGAGAGAGAGAGAGAGAGAGAGAGAGAGAGGGAGAGAGAGAGAGAGAGAGCGAAAGAGAACGAAAGGCGAAAAGCATACAGATAAGGAGAGAGGATGAGGGACGATGCTAAGAAAGAAGCGGTGAAAATGTCGAGAAGGCGGGAGCAAAGAGGAGAAGAGATACGGTGAGAGATGAGAGTGTGGTGGGCAGAGAAGAAAGGGAATGGAGCGAAAGAGGAGAAGTAAAAGAAGCAATTAATATGGATGAGAAAATGGCAAGAAGAAACGGAAGAGGAGAAAGAGAAAGAAATGATCGAGAGAAGAGAATGAGAAGAAAGCTGAAGTGTATAGGAGTGGAATTAACTGATTTGATAGGCAGACATTGCAATGAGAGGAAGTCAGGGAGAGAAGTTGAGGGAGGGTGGGAGAAAGAGAGAGAGAGAGAGTAGAAGACAAGAGATTGAAGAAGGAGAAAGGTTAAGAAACAGAAAGAGGGAAAGAGAGAAGGAACGACAGAATGGAAACGAGAGAAAGTACTTGAAAAGCAAAATATTTATTGAGGAAGTGGAAGATTAGGAAGAAAGAGATAGAGAGAGTGGGGGGGGGGGAATAAATGATAAGCCGAAATAATATATCGAATAAGAGAGAATTGCGAGTAAAAGTGTAGCAATGGGAGAGAGAACAGGAAAGGAAGAGATAAAGAGAGAGGGGGAGAGAGAGGGGAGGAGAAGAGAGAAAGAGAGAGGGGAAGAGAGAAAGAGAGAGGAGAAGAGAGAGAGAGAGAGGAGAAGAGAGAGAGAGAGAAGAGAGAGAGAGAGAAGAGAGAGAGAGAAGAGAGAGAGAGAAGAGAGAGAGAGAGAAGAGAGAGAAAGGGGGAGGAGAAAAGAGAGAGGGTAGAAGAGAGAGGGGAGAAGAGAGAGGGGAGATGAGAGACAGAGAGAGGGGAGAAGAGAGAGAGGGGAGAAGAGAGAGAGAGAAGAGAGAGAGAGGAGAGAGAGAATAGAGAGAGAGAGAAGATAGAGAGAGAGAAGATAGAGAGAAGAGAGAGGGAGAGGGGGAGGAGAAAAGAGAGAGGGTAGAAGAGAGATAGAGAGAGAGGAGAAGAGAGAGAGAGAGAGGAGAAGAAAGAGAGAGAGAGGGTGAGAAAGAATATGTGAAAGACGGAGTCAAAAAGAGAGAGAAAGGTGTAAAATGAATGAGTAAAAGGAAAGAATATTGGGCGGATAGATGTAGAATGACATGAAACTGCGGTGTGTGAGGGAGATGGGGGAGAGGAAGGGGTGTGATGATGATGATGATGGGGAGGAGGAGGAGGAGGAGGAATGGAAATAATGAGAAGAAGAGTTTTGAAAAGAGGGCAAAGGAGGAAATTGTTTGAGAAAAGGAGGAGGGAGGACATTCTAAAATGAATTGCTTTTAATTATTGTGTCAATACACCATCAAATGACCACAGGTTATTGGTAGTCAGAAGAAGATGAGGGTGTGTGTATGTGCGCTCATCGCATATGTAAAGACGTGCGTTTGTGTGGATGTATGCGTATACGTGTGTATGTATATGTAGATACATGTGTGCGTGTATGCATATATGTGTGTATGTATATGCGTATATGTATGTGTGTGTGAGTGCGTGCATATATGTGTATGTTGTGTATGCAAATGTAAAAGCATATACGTGTATGTGTGTGTGTGTGTATTCATATTCATATAGTGTGTGTGTGTATGTATATATATTCATATGTGTGTGTGTGTGTGTGTGTGTGTGTGCGTGCTTGTTAGACCTCAACTTTCGTTTGCTGCTTTGATGCACGATTGTGACCAAAGCCTCGATCGAAGCTTTCCGAATGCATCACAGGCTTTAGAAAGTCTATAACTGATCTCCTTGCCAAGTTTATTAAATCTAGATACTGTGTTACAAATGTAGACAAAAGTATTTACGGTGTCTAACATTTTACACTGCACGTATATCGATGATGAGATATATGTTTAGCCGGTCGCTGGTTTGCTGGTTGTTGCATGTTCATAGTCATCATAAGATTGATTGCAAGTCCAAATTCATTACACACGCCTGAAAAATAGTCTGTCAGGAGCTTCAGGTCCTCCTCAGCGTGAGTTACAAGATTACAATCATCAGTGAAAGGTAAATCTTAAAGACAAGCTCAAAATGATCAATATTGATACGAACACCTGGGAAGATATTGCATCAAAAAGAATCTACTTGCTACAGGTATGAAATGATTCGAGCACATTGTTGCACACACTGGGTAAAGGGTAAAGATCCCCTTCGGTCATGACTGATCATGGGATTGCACCTAGAATGTTACCCTCTGAGGCACAAATCTGGGCAAGGGTGTTTATAGAAGACTAGCAGTCGCCGATGCTTAACAGCTTCCCTTCGTCATGCTTCCGATGTTATCCAATTCAGCTTGGCATCAGTGACTTCGCAACTCATTTATACGGCTGAGTGAACTGGAGCAACATGAAGTAAAGTGCCTTACTCAAGAACACAACACACAGCCCGATCCGGGAATCGAACTCACTACCTCATGATTGTGAGCCTGATGCTCTAACCACTGAGCCATGCGGAGTTGATTGGTAAATGCGTGAAAGATGTGAACGCTTTCCCTGAGAAGTGTGCGAAAGAGTTTCCTTTCATGTGATCATTGTAGTTGTAAGGCAGGCCTACTCAGCCACAAGAGTGGTAATGGAGTCACCGCGCTCCCCCAGTATGATATCCAGCATGATTTCTGGTGCAGTGTGAGTAACAAAGTGTAGAAGTCAACCACTTGACTCACTCGACATTATAAATCCTAACATCAAGATAATCAGGCTGGAAAATTAACTTGTAATCAATGTGAAATGACTTCTAAGTCTCTTGCTTGCAGGCCTTCAGAGCTATAATAGACGTCATCAGCGACAAACGTATGTATGTATGTATGTATGTATGTATGTATGTATGTATGTATGTATGTATGTATGTATCTATCTATCTATCTATCTATCTATATATCTATATATATATATATATATATATATATATATATATATATATATATATATATATATATATATAATTGTTTTGAAACAATATGATTAATTAGAAATTCTCTTAGAAAGTTAAGGTTTACACTTAGAATTACTCAAAAGGAACTTAAAACAAAAGATAAAATTATGCAATATGAAGAAATGTTTGACCAGGTAATTTAATCCACAAACATGACCCCAATTTCAGGTGAATTTAAAGAACAAGTATGCATGATACATTAAAAATATAAATACATAGAAAATTTTTTTTTTAATCTGTAAGTAAATAAATATATTAAATATATATGTGTGTGTAAGATAATAGATTTAAAAGAAAATCTCCAGATGCAGACATAAGTACATCAAAACATACATGTATACGTAAATATATTGAAGAAAGTCTGAAGTGGTAATGGAAGCGAAATAAAAGATACAAGGAGAAAAGAAGTTAAAAGTCGGGATGGTTAAAATTAGTTAAAATATGGAACCAACGGCTGTTTCTAGAGGTTAATTGCCGGTAAAAATAAAGGGATATGACACCCATTATTTAGCAATTCCTCCTTCTTCAGGGTAACAGGTTTTATAAGTTGACAATGACAAATGAGAAATCCTAGAAGTTATTTTTTCTTTATATATATATATATATATATATATATATATATATATATATATATATATATATATATATACATATATACACACACACACACACACACACACACACACACACACATATATATATATATATATATATATATATATATATATATATATATATATATATATATATATATATATATATATATATATATATATATATATATATATACGGGTGGTGAAGAAAGAGAATTAAATATATTCTAATAAAAATATTCTTGACAAGGAATGTATCTTGGTTCAATTCTAATCAAATCACCACACAATAAAAATGTTGTGTAAATTTTATGTTTGCATGAGAAAACCACGTCTGACAATTTATTAAGTAGCGATAGATTGTGTGTTCGAAGAATGATGAGCGCTTCCCTTATATATAATTTACCTAAGTTAGTGTTATATGAGGGAGCTTCGGAATCAATGGGCCATTTTAGTGTATACATTCTCTTTTTTTTATTTTTTATTTGAGCTTGTGGATATAGTTAGCAAGCATAGTAGCCGTTTTATATTTAGGATCATTAAAAGAGTTGATATGAGTTCGATATCTACGCTTAAAATCGGTGGTAGTACCGTTGTATATTTTAGGTTGTGCATCTTGTGTGGATACCTGACATTTATAAATAACATTATACCGCGTTGCACTGATATACCTGCTAGTTGTTCCTTCACATGTCTTGACTTTTGTTTTCTGTAAATTTGAACTCTCTCTCTCTCTGTCTCTCTCTGTCTCTCCCTCTCTCTCTCTCTCTGTCTGTCTGTCTCTCTCTCTCTCTCTCTCTCTCTCTCTCTCTCTCTCTCTCTGTATATGTATATGTATATATATATATATTTCCTATCTTGTCAGAATGAGTAGTATATAGATAGCCGACAACTGATGAAGGGTCGTTCTTTGTGTTATTTGTCCTATTTTCCATTTGTTTCTCTCGTTTGCGTATTGAACTCATTTGTTTTCGAATTTCCTGTTGTTTACTGTTGGTGACGTCCTGCACCCATATAAGCATATATATATAGATATATATATATATATATATATATATATATATATATATATATATATGTATGTATGTATGTATATACGTGTGTGTGTGCGTGTATGTATTTGCATATATATATATATATATATATATATATATATATATGCATCTGTGGATGTGTGGATGTGTGGATGTACTCACACACCACACATACACGCATGTATTATGTTCCTGCTACTACCGCTGTTTCCATACGTCACTTCCTATTACGCTAACAAAGCTCGAGGAAAGCTATCTCGTATCATAAACATCTATGAGCATCTCCTTGAAACACAATGCATGCAGAGAATATACATACATACATACATACATACATACATACATACATACATACATACATACACACACACACACACACATATATATACATATATATATATATGATAAAAAAAATCTATTAAACTGCAGAGAAAGAGACAGGGACAGTTTGTGAAGAGGGAATGAGAGTGAGGACAAGAGCCCGAAAGAGAAAGAGAGAGAGTGTGTGTGTTG
>NC_142938.1:38761500-38779000 GCF_046866305.1 Octopus bimaculoides
CAGCAGTTGGATTCAATGAAAGATGGTAATTGTATAATGTCTTCTTTCTTTGTAACAGTATGATACATCAGTTTCTAAGATTTGTTTATAGACTGCTGAGTTGAACCATTAAAAAGATAGTGCGTGTGTTTGTATGTGTGTGTGTGTGTGTGTGTGTGTGTGTGTGTGTGTGTGTGTGTTTGTGTATGTGTGTGTGTGTTGGCTATAAACACTGAACAATTCTAGATATGCGATGTGAGCTATCAGTCATTCGAGAATATACATAATTAGAATGTAGTGTTATATATTTTTTTTGTTTTAAGGAATTTATATATTTTATTAAAATTTAAACAAAAATAAAAACAGGGGAAAAGAGGGAGAAGAAGGAAAAAAGAAATAAGTAAAGCAGCAGAAGATGGCGGGGAAGGTGGCAGTGTGTCTCATCCTCCCTGAACAAACGGTGCATTCAACCGTGCCCCACGGTAATGACAATGATGATTGCTTTCATTTTGGAGAGAATGATCAAGAGACATAATGAAAACCGATCACATCGTAAGACTGTGCTATGTAAGACATTATAAAAGACAACTTCCTGGATTTGAACTTACAGCACCTCGGTTTAAAGTTGAATCGGCTTTCACTTAACATTATCATATTTGGTATGTTGTTGGCACTCCGTCGCTTACGACGTCGAGGGTTCCAGTTGATCCGATCAACGGAACAGCCTGCTCGTGAAATTAACGTGCAAGTGGCTGAGCACTCCACAGACACGTGTACCCTTAACGTAGTTCTCGGGGATATTCAGCGTGACACAGTGTGACAAGGCTGACTCTTTCAATTATAGGCACAACAGAAACAGGAAGTAAGAGTGAGAGAATGTTGTGGTGAAAGAGTACAGCAGGGTTCGCCACCATCCCCTGCCGGAGCCTCGTGGGGCTTTAGGTGTTTTCGCTCACAACGCCCGGTCTGGGAATCGAAACCGCGATCCTATGACCGCGAGTCCGCTGGCCTAACCACTGGGCCATTGCGCCTCCACCATATTTGGTAATGTTGAGCATAACTAACAACAAAACATCTTTGATCTTAATCGACGCGGTCGCTGACACATTTTGCAGCTATCGTGTTTGGCGGCAGTTTTGACTGGCATCGATAGGCAATATAGAAAACGATTCTTCTGGAAAATTTTAGATACCTTATAGAATCCCTGGATTACAGCTTTCTATAAAGATATTCGTATTTATGTTCGGAAGTTATGTAAGCTATTTGGTCAGGTTTGTAAAGCATCTCACTATTTTCTCCCTACTGCTTAACCACCCTTTTTTTATCACGCATATTTAATTAGAGAAATACGTATCGAAATTGTTGGTTATGCTTACTAGGTCTTTATCCGTCGCTACGCTGCCTGTAAAAATATCTGTTAATCATGCACATACCTTCTTTTAATAGTAGACTGTTATACTGGGAAAGTCTCGTTAGTTACTCTAGTGACAACAGCCTTCCTATCTATCTATCTATCTATCTATCTCTAACACACACACACACACACACACACACTCACACACACACACACACACACATACACGCATACACACACACACACACTCTCTCTCTCTCTCTCTCTAACTCTGTCATTATATTTCTCTCTCAACAACAACCTTCTATTTTACTTGAAACAAATTTCAATCTTTTCTCTCCATCTTTCTCTTTCTCTCTGCATTTTTCTTTCAACAACAACAACGTCATTAAAAACGTTGCTAGAAATATTGTTTTCTAGAATTGTCATATCTTCCTGAACACTAAACCGTAAAGTCACTGAAACATCTTACATAATAAGAACAATAACTCTTCATAATTTTTCGTTTAATATTTGAACACACTCCCCTATGTTTGAAAAATATGTCTCAGTGCCTTAAACCATCGCAGATAATAATTATTTCTTTTACTGTTCATTGCTTAAGGCAGTGCTACTCAAAGTGTTGGTCCGCGGACCGGTGCCGGTCCGTCAGCTATCAGCTCCGGTACGCGGCGAGTTTCCAGAAAAGAAAGAAACGTTATAAAATGCTTATAAAATGCTTATGTAATATTGTATTACTTGTTTACATAATAAATATAAAATAAAAAATGTCAATGTTTATTATATTTTAAATTATATAGTTTCTGGTATAAATTAAAATTACTAAGAAATATTACCGGTCTCTAGCACATTGGAAAAAAAACCCCCGCCGGTACGCCACATCAGATAGTTTGAGAGGCACTGGCTTAAGGTGTACATTCCTTAGAAAAGTTGTAATATCAGCAGAGATTTAATTAGCTGAGAATTCGCAGGTAAGTTCTCATATCCTATAAAAACTAACTTTACCCGTTTGATTTAATATCAGAGAAGACCTTGGAATGGACGAGTCGACAAGATTCTGAATAAGCTACGAAAGATTCAACACTACCCTGACCTAGCACCGTCATTATCATCATCATCATCATCATCTACATCATAATTGTCATCGTCGTCGTCATCATTATCATCACCATTATCATCGTCATCGTCTTCGTCGCCATCATCATCATCATCATCATCATCATCATCATCATCATCATCATCATCATCATTGTTGTTGTTGTCGTGGTCGTCGTGCTCATCTTCATCATCATCATCTGCTCTAGTCAGTGTCTTTATTTAGCGAGACATTCGTTACGTTCCTGTCATCATTTCCGTCTCTACATGTCAACTCAGCACCATAACAGAAGCCCAGACAATGCAACTTAATTTTCAGGTCTATAACTTCTACTTCTCCAGAGTAGACTCGTAAATGAATTAATTAATATCATTAAACATCTCACATCATAAAATGTCTAACTTTATTAGATTAATGGGGCCATAAAAGTAGAAATATCATAAGTTGTCCTTTTAAAAGAAAGATATTATTTGTCTGAAAGTATAAAATCTGTTTGCTTGGTAAGAAATGCCAAGTCGTAAATGGTCCAACGTCGTAAAATTGACCACATCATTTAATTTGAACAGTTTGAGAATTGTAACAATAATACTTATTTCTTTCGTTACAGCGTAAGATCATGTATTTATAGTTAGAGTGAAATATTTGTTTGATATTCAAGCCTGTCTCAAGCTCAATGGAAACATAAGTGAAATGAAATAGCTAACACCAGGATTCGAACCTTGGCCACTGACTGCTCTCTAGGAATTTACATCAAGCTGGACATTGCATGATTCCGTTATGAAGTTATCTCCCTTCACTAATGCATTATATTCCTCATCGTGGGATGGATATCAAGATTTCCACTAGAATATACGAGCTTTGGATTCGGGTAAAAAAAAATCAGCTCTACAATTTATCTGTTACTTGTTTCGGTCATTAGACTGCGGCCATCTTGGGAGACCGCTTTGAGGAATTTTCATTCGTATAAATCGACCCCAGGACTTATTCTCTGTAAGTCTGGTACTTATTTTATCACTCTCTTTTGCCGAACCGCTAGTTTAAGAGGACATAAACAGACCAAAAGAAGACATAAACACACCAACACGTGTCAAGCTGTAGTGGGGATAAACATAGACACAAAGACACACACACACACACACACGCACACACACGCACACAAACACACACATATATAACAGGCTTCTTTCAGTTTTCGTTTACCAAATCTACTCACGTGGCTTTGGTCGGCCCGAGACTATAACGGAAGACACTTGCTGAAGGTGTCACGCAGTGGAACTGAACCCGGAGCCATGTGGTTGGGGAACAAAGAAAAAAAAATTAAAAGTACACTTTCCTTGATGCAACGGTAATAACATTTTCTTAGTAATATAGGCGCAGAAGATAAATATCTGACAGAATCATTACTACGCCGGACAAATTGCTTAGCGGCATCTCTTCGGACTTCACGTTCTATGTTCAAATGATGCCGAGGTCGACATTACCTTTCCATCTTTCGAATTCGAGAAAATAAATACCAGTTGAGTATATATATATATATATATATGTCTGTGTATGTGTATATATATATATATATAAAATAAAACGAAAAATTCACACACTTTACATAGTTTAACATATATTTTTTTATATATTTCATTTTGTGTTTGTCGACCGGTTTCGCTTTCGCTAATCATGACTTTGAAATTATTGTAATTTCGTACTTTGTTAAGAAGATTTTAGTCCATGTTGTGTGTGGAGAAGTTTATGAAGGAATGATTCAACAAGTAGAAAATCAAAGGGGAGGTAATCGGTGATCGTTATTATTGGAGACAGGGGAGATAATTGTTTATCTTTCGGGGAGGAGATAAATAAATATACACAAAAACTTAAAAGCTAAAGTAGTGAGATGAAATATGTACAGTGATGGGTATGTGATCATGAATTAAAATATGTACCTAGATCAAAGTCTTTTTTAATGCCTACCTAAAATACACAAGAGCAAGATAGTTAATGAAGCCTGCAAACAATCACCGGGCAAAAACACAAATATTCAAGCGCCAGAAGACTTAAAGTTAAGACCCGTTATAGCTGGCCCAGCCTGTAAAACCTACTGCTTATGCAATTTTCTAGACATCCTACTGAAACCTTTGCTGAAATACATCAAAAGTTTCATTAGAGGCGGTTTAGATATGCTTGAGCACCTACCAAAAACAATTAGTGAAGAGGCATAGTTGGTTTCCTTCGATGTTAATAATCTTTACACCAACATCCCACACGACTATGGAATAGAAGCAATAAAAGTCTTGTTGGAAAAGTATCCCGAAGTACTTCCGGAACGCATAAGCCAGGTCTTTATTGTTGAATCTTTAAAATTTATACTTCAGAATAATTATTTCCTATTTGATGACACCTACTATCGGCAAAAATGCGGAATTGCGATGGGAACGAAAGCAGCCCTTGTTCTTGCGAACCTAATAATGAGTTATTTTGAATTTACTATATATATGAAGTGTCACAGCAAAAATATGGATATCCGTTTCACCATTGTATAAGAGAGAACTGGAAAAGATACTTTGATGACTGCTTTGTCATTTGGAAGGAGACCATTGATGAACTTTTGGAATTCAAATCTATACTAAATAATATAAATCCTAACATTCAATTCACAATGGAATATAGCAAAGAACAGTTCTCTTTCTTGGATATTGTGATAAAAAAAAGTCAGCAATCAAATTATAACTGACATTTATCATAAATCAACGGACTCGAAGCAATATCTCCTGTTTAGCTTATGCCACCCGAATCACATAAAAAAAATATCCCCTTTAATTTAGCAAAAAGGATTCGCACAATAGTGTCTGATAGAAATACTCGGGACCTTCGTCTTCAAGACCTCAGAACAACACTAACTGAAAGATAATATCCGCCCTCACTTTTAGACGATGGAATTAAGTGTGCTAAGAAATTAGACATTAAAACATTAAGGGCAACAAAACATAACACGACACCTCATCGTAAAAACACTACTGTATATATCAACTCAATCAACTCACAGCCCTAAAAACAATTAGGCATACAACACTATTGTACAAAATCTACCTATGCTCACTAGAGATCCAAAAATGAATTACATTCTAAAAGCATTAATTCATCAAATGCAAAAAGCAACACAAATCGCTAAATAGACTTCTAACAAGCTTTACACAACAACCACGAAACTAACGGATAAAAATGTGGACGCCCAAACTGTGGAACATGCCCCAACTGAGTGGAAGCCTCGGAATTCTTATTCAAACAAGGAAAGACGTTCACAGTTAAAACTAACTTCACTTCTGCTTCCGAGAATCTAATTTATGTTATAACTTGCTCAGATTGGGGCATCACTATATAGGATAGACAAGTGTGACACTGAGACGGAGAACTACACTACATAAGGAACAGATCCGGTTTCCACAATACAGACAGATTCCTTTGAATGAACACATAGAAAGACGTGCAGGTAATATCCAACCAAACTTAACAGTTTTCCCCATCTACCAGTGCAAAGGAACAATTTCTGTACAAGAACGTTTAAATAAAGAAAATTTGTTCATCAAAAACTACAGACCACATCTAAATATAAACGCATAACCAACTTTGATTTCAGTATATATTTTAATTCCTGATCACATACCCATCACTGTACATATTTAATCTCACTACTTTAGCTTTTGAATTTTTGTGTATATTTATTTATCCCCTCCCGAAAGATGAACAATTACTTCCCCTGGTCCTAAAAATAACGATCACCAATTACCTCCCCTTAGATTTTTGTATTTGTTGAATCATTCATTCATAAACTCCTCCACACACAACATGGAATAAAATTTTCTTAACAAAATACAAAATTACAATAATTTCAATGTCATGATTAGCGAAAGCGAAACCGGTCGACAAACACAGTATAAAATATATTAAAACTATGTAAAGTGTGTGCATTTTCCTTCTTTTATTTTATATTTATATTTTTTTGCATTATATATATATATATATATATATACACATTGATAGAAAGGACAACAAAAGAAAGAAAGATACCTCGATATTATGTAAATAGAGGAATTTATCTGTAAATAATATGTGACAATTATTCGGTAGCCATGATATATATATATATATATATATATATATATATATATATATATATATGCGTGTGTTTGTGTTTAAGCCCATCCACACCGGTTGACAACCGGTGTAGGTCTGTTTACCTCCCTGTAACTCAGTGGTTTGGGAAAAGATACCACCAATAAAATAAGTACCAGACCTTAAAATAAGTACTAGGTTTGATTTGTTCGACTAAAACCCTTCAAGGCGTGCCGTACATGCCCACAGTTCAGTGTCTGAACAAATGAAATATATGATGAAAAATCAATATACGATATACCAGAATATCCTAATCTTTGCGTCCTTAAAATTCTTACGTCGTCTTCTATCGACAACGTTTACATTTGTTTTTCAACTGTGCAGTCATTAATATTATGATTTCCGAATTATGATTATAAAAGAATTATAATTCAAACAATTTCTTATTTCCGTTCAGAAATTAAAAGATAAAAGACTCTGAAATGCCAAAATTCAAGCGAGATGTCATAATACTTTTTGTCATATGAATTATTATGCGACGTGGATGTATGAGTTCAGGAAGTGTGTTATACGATAAATGTATGCTAATATCAAAAGAAAACTAACCCACTCACCCGGCAAAGTTGAACTACCAAACATTGAAGATAGAAAGCATATAATATTTATAACCTGATCTAAGGCGGTGAGCTGGCAGAGTCGTTAGCACACCCGGCAAAAAAGGCTTATCGGCATTTTGTCCGCGTTTACTCTCTGAGTTCAAATTCCGTTAAGGCCGGCTTTGACATTCATGCTTTCGAAGGTCGATAAAATAAGTACCAGTTGAGCATTGGGGTTGATGTCATCGACCTGAACCCTTTCCAGAAGTTGGTAGCATTGTTCCGAAAATGTGTACCGTGATCTACGTGACACTAGTGTCCTCTTAAGGTTCCTTATCAATGTTTTTCTTTTTTTTTTACACTGCATCTTAATTTAAAACAACACCTGTAACCATTCAGACCGTCGCCTCTTCCAACCACTGACTCGAGAAAGTTTTCGTTTATTGTTCTTGCAGGTAATTCACTTTTGTAGATCTGATTGTTGCGTGTGTTGACTCATTCGGAAATCTTGTGTCAACCACTCAGACTACTGATGTCCATTCATTAAAGCACTTCTGCTACACAACTACCCCGCCTTTCATCAAGTCGACACACTATATTCTGGCGTCTTTGTTGACACACTGTGCTGTAAAGCTAATGGTTGATATCAATATTGCAAGATATCAATACTTACTGACTTATTTCTCTCTTCTACATAATGTGTCATTCTAACAATTAAAACACACACACACTGTAACACATTCGAAGTGAGAAAGAGAAATCGTGGTTAAAGTGTTAAACGCCATTTGCATCTATTATTGCTTCTGTTACTACACTTTCGGTAATTATAACAAATAACTAGCCTCATTGCACTTGTAATTGCTGCTGTTGTTGTTGTTGCTATTGTTATTGTCGTGATGGTTGCAGTTGCAATATAGCACCAGATCAACTCTCTGCTACAGTTTCTCTCTTCTTTCCGCTAAAACAAAACTTTGCAGTTTCTGCATTCACTGTAGTTTTCTGTTTCTGCAGATATGAAAACATTGGCAGTTATTGTAACTGCTGATCTTATTATAACGAATACAAACACAATTTTTGATCTGGGTGTAGTAATAGTAGCACATACTGATCATGTAGTTTCTATTACATTCTCTCTTACTAATGCAGCTATTTCTGCTGTGGGAGGTGCAGCTGGAGAAGGTATTTCTTGTTTAGTATACTTTTACTTCTCCTGTTAACTGCACTACAAGTGCTTCTACATTTTTGAGCTGTTAGGTACAGATATGTCACTTTCTTAATTACAGTTTGCTGACAATTTGGTTCCTGAAGCTATGGTTACCGTGATTACTATAACTTGATGTTGTTTCTGCATCCTCCTTTCCGCTTAACTTGCCAAAGGCTAACTCAGATATAACACTGTTTGAACATAGTTAGTTAAATACCCTTCACATGACGAAATATTATGATGATGCAGTGAATTGAAAGCCAGAATAGATTCTTTAGTATATTCACATGGTCATCAGTTCAACCCAGTTATATAAGATGTCCAGATTATCCAATTCCATATCGACGTATCTTCATTCGTAAACATATACATATCCACATATAGATACATACGGACAGACAGATAGACTGGTATACATATACATACATATTTCTGCGAAGTGCAAACACAAAAGATCTCATATAGTTATTTGGGTAAGAAAAGAATCATGTCATAAAGGTCAGCTGCTCCGCAGATGTGAATATTTCCTTCCCAAATCAGTGGATGGAGAATATTTATGGAGAACTACTTTGAATTCCGCAACTCAACTACTTTGATTATAAACTCCACTTTATACCAATAATTATTGGTGCATATAGTTATGTCAATAAATGTTAAAGAGAAAATCAGGAACAACCAGTGTTGTCAGGCAAAGAAAGTGACCGTCGATGACGCACTTTGCAGATAGAATCTAAGGTGAAACGTAAAAATATGTCCGGCTTTTCTAAAGTTCAACAAATCACATTAGTATTGTTATCCAAATTCCAATGGTAGAGCTTTGTTTCCTTGATAAAAACCAACCTCTTTGTTGAGGGAAGAATTTAAATAGTCAAATGGAGAAAAAAAAACATATGTTACAACATGATACCATCTACCTATGAAGAATGATGTGGTGGCCAAGTACTGTACCTAGAAAGGATAGTTCCAAAGACCAAAATGTACGATGTAATAATAATAAATTGGGGAAGACTCATTTTAGACAATTCAGAACATATAAAATTTTTACGTTCATTCACGTTTCGCTTATCAATTTTACACTGTCTAGAAAAAATTTCACATTTTTGTCTTTGAACAATGAGTGTTTTTTCCTATATGTTTCCAGAAACAAAAGGAAATGACTACTATTCCCTTCAAACTTTACTTTTGTGACCTGGACATAAATGTTTTGAAACTTACCTATTTTCTATTACATTTCAGACAAATTCAGCGCTGAGTTGCTGAAGCATAAATATCATTATAGCAAATATTCTGCTGAATACCACATATTTGCTTGTTAGTTGCTTGACCTTAACCACTTGAGCGTGTCCCTTAGTGGTTGATAATATGTGCATCTCTGATCATGAGCAGGAGTAGAGTGGTTCTTTGAGGTTTGAATAAATGTAACAAAAGCAAAGTTTGAAGGAAATAGCTATTTTTTCATACTTTCTAGAGTTAAGCAAATACGAAATAACAGTTGCGATCCAAGGACATTGAGTAGCAAGTTACACAGTGTTATGATGTGTTAAATTTCTGCGAACTGGTTACTCATAAAGTTTCAGATGTTATAGAATTGTCTGTGACCAGGTCAGACATTTTAGAGATATTTTATTATTAGAAATCAAGGAAAGTGACTGTAACAGTTTTTCTTAAACATGAAGAGAATATAGCTGTCTTTGTTGCTGATTGGCTAAAGTAACTTCTTTCACGTTGTACTAGTCTCTGTATCAAAGTATGTATCAAGTCTCTTATTAAACTAGTACAAGTCTGAAATAAGCAATGTGAGAAAAAGAAAACATCTGTAGCAAACTAATGAGAAATTGTAGATACTACCGTCGGAGACCAAGACATTTCATTGTTATCTTATATTATTGGAACATGATATGTAAATGTTCAGCGATAAATCTTTAGGAGATGGGCTTCATACCTCAAAATGGACATACATATTTAGGGAATTAGATTAAGAAAACAATAATGAAGGCAGTGGTATATAAAGTAAACTTTTGTAAACAGTCTGGCTAAATGGGCTTTCACAATACAAACACTCTCCCGCAAAGACATATATATATATATATATATATATATATATATATATATATATATATATATATATATATTAATTATACAAATAGAAACATCATTGTTCCTAAATCTCTCAACGAGAGAGATTCAGCAACAGTACCTTAAAGTAAAGATTATTTGCCAAAATAATGTGGAGCATCCGGTTGGGATGAATATTACTGTGTGGACCGCAGTTTCTAGGTTATTTCGCTTCTTCGGCACAGAATAGCTGCTTGACTGAGATGGCGCTCGTTCGAAAATATATATACTTTTCAAAGTGACACACATTCACTAATCTAATAAATAGCAACATTATTGTTCCTAAATCTCTCAATAAGAGATACCAGTAACAGTACTTTAAAGTAAAGATAGCGATAATGTTTCTATTTATTAGATCAGTAACTGTATGTCACTTTGAAAATTATATTTTCGAACGACGGTTTTATATATATATATATATATATATATATATATATATATATATATATATATATATATATATATATATATATATGACGGAATTTTCAGTTTCGTCTACCACGTCCATTCACACGGCTTTGGTCGACCCGAGATTGTAATAGAAGACACATGCCCTTGGAAAGCAAGGTTCTAACCAGAGAGCCATGCCTTCGATTCTTAGATTTTTTCTCGTTTCCTTTTCTCGTATTTTTTCCTCAGTTTTCTTTAGAGAGAAGCCATATTGTTTTAAGTAAGAACAATAGGAGAGTAAGTACGCTATACATTACTGCACTTTACAAACGTGAAACATCAAGTAGCTCTTGTATAATACCAGCATTCCATAAATGATATTTATTTCTCATTCAGTGCTTTTTTGATTATCCTATCAACAAGCGAATAGCACACGACACACTTACGCGCGCGCACACACACACACAATAAGACACATGTATCTAGCTACATCTATCTGTCCATATGTGTATGTGAGTAAGTGTTTGTGCGTGCGTGTCTGCCTCTGTGTGTGTGTGAGTGTGTGTGTGTGCAAGGAGCAATTTTTGCGTAGATAAGACTGCTCACCACAGTTTGGATTATAAAATGTCGCCGTATGACTACAAAAGTTCGAAATATTGTGAAATATTCTATACAACTGAAGTTACTTGAAAGTGATAGTCTGACGCAATAATAATTATTCCACAAGGAACTTTATTAAATTACAAGCAACAGGATAAATACAACTTTGCTTGTTAATGAGTGAAACCCCTAGGTGAACAATTGTTTCGGTCAGTGGATGGTGGTGAAGCCGACAAATTTCTTCAGCTGAAACTTTCATTTTTGTCAGATTGATTTGCTCTCGGTGCTCTAAATAGGGAGAAAGCTCTTGTCAGTGGTCCATTTCTCAGCACTATGCACAATTATATTTAAAACATACTTAAGAAAATAGATATGTATTAGTTTTTTTTCGGTATGGTCACTTTTAGGCTCTACGCTATTGTATTTTCTATTAAACTGTATCCGCCATTTTAGATCATTAGATAAGTATCATTATGAATGATTACTTATAGCTTCCATCGTCAATAATTCTCTCAAATAAACGGAAACATTTCATTTTCGTCTTTTTTACCACTATTTATACATCTGCAGTTACTTAATATTTTCTGTTTACAGAGCATTGTTATCTTAACGGGCTCTGAACTCTTCCAATTGGAGTTCTTCACGCAGTGTTATTTCCCCAGCTTCCTTCATTCTTCTCCTTTCAACTAGCAATCGATATTGTAGCTGCTCTCGTTAAAACTCATGCTTACATCACTTTGAATATATCTCATTGGCGACAACACACTGGACTAAAAGCACTAATTCAATTTTCTTTTATTCTCCACTCTATAAACATTCACGACGTTATCTTTTACATTATCAAACCAACAAAACCAGAGACGACTCTACAACACGCCAGCCACATCACTGCTATATTATCCACATAAAGTTAACTGACCAACACGGACTACGTACCTGAGATTCTTCCACACAGTTATTTCCTACTATTGAACTTAGGTTTGATGTTAGTTACAACACCTAAGACATGTAATGTATTAAGCTAAAATGGCAACAAATTGCTTTTATCTTTAACCGACCATCACCATTCTGTATCATGACACATATCCTTTCATTTGACATTATTAAATCTGGAACGGAATCAACGCAACATGATTCATTCCATCGATAGAGAACCGATATTTCAAGATGGCTGTCATTCAACTTAAACACAGCAATACTTTATTGTAGATGTGTGTGTGTGTTTGTGCATATGCATTTGGTGGATATAGAGAAAGAAAGCACGTTAAAATATGTCTTGGTTATGTGTGTGTGTGTGTGTGTGTGTGTGTGTGTGTGTGTGTGTGTGTGTGTGTGTGTATGCGTTTGTGTGTGCGTGTGTGTTTAATAATATTTATCGGAAGCAAGAGTGACTTACGGGAGGAGAGTTGGCACTTATGAAACTCAGAGTTTGATAAGTGCCAACGCACGAAACTCTTGGCCCTTGAGTCACTCTGTTGCTTCAAGTAAAAATTAACAAAAAATATACATATACTCATATTTTGAGTTCTGTCTTTCCTGTTTGCACCAACATGCCTATATATGTGTGTGTGTGCGTCTGTGTGTATGTGTATGTGTATGGAGTGTAAGAGCAGGAGATGCATGCACACACACACACACACATATATACGCACATACATATATATGTATACACATATATATAAGTGTAGGTGCGCTAGCCCATGCATCTTTTTGAGTGTCAAAGAATTCATGTTTATGTTTCGTAAAAACAGATCTTTAATACAGTCAACCGATTTACTTCTAGAGAGCCAAGCCATCCTTCAATTGATGATCTTTGATTGGCTTCATCGATTGGAGAGTTTTACCGTTTATGCCTTGTCCAATGGTATTTGTTGAATATGTGAAAAAAGCTACGAAGTATGTTGGTCTCCTTTCACTAGAAACGTATACAACATAGCAGCAACACTTTTGATGTATTTCGATAGTGGAATATGTGGCTTGCCTGGTGCTGGTCGTAGTATGACTACAATCTTCTCTAGGGGGATTGTAAATCCATAACTCACCACAAGCTGCTGAAAAGCAGTTATTAATCTGGAAATTGTGTAGTTGTGAAATTACTATTGATATATAAATATCCTATTGTTTTCATTTTCAAAATATATAAGGATGAGGAAATGTATATGGAGATGGTCATATAATTAAAATTAAACGTTTATTTACCAACTAAATGCTAGAACTTTCTTGATTACATTTATTTTTATACAAGCTATTCATAGATGATCAGTTATTCAGAAGATATATTCTCAATAACGGTTGACACTGCACTTCATTTGATACAGTCAAAGGATCGGAAGAGAGATGCCACAATATCATTCCTTGCTAGCACATGGAAGCAGACTTATCTGCATGTTTTCATTTCCTCCCCGGTCCTTTTCAGTTTTAACAAATGTTCTTCGTCCTAGCCCAGTTTAATTGACATATCTAATAGGATCAAAATGACATGGAGTTTCTGATTACAATCACCAGCTGAATAGTCAGTTGTGTAAAATAAGCAGAGTACTTTTTATTAGAACATTACAAATGAAATAACAAAATGAGACAGAAAATGCTTTAGAAATGAAATGAGATAAAAGGAAAGATAGGAAAGAAAGAAGCCATATTTTCATTGTCATACACACCGTTGTAAAATGAAACCCTTTTTGTTCGTTCGTTATAAATCATTATTGTGACTTTTCTGGTAATTACGTATTGTGCTGATGCCATGACACCATTAGCCAGTACCTGGGCGATACCTGATGGACGATTGGAAACCCGTGATTACACATCACACACACAAACACACTCACATGCATACATACACACACACACACACACACATACACACACACTTATGTACATATGTGTGTGTCTATATATATATGTTTATATATGTATATATATATATATATATATATATATATATATATATATATGCGTGTGTGTGTTCATTATATATATATATATATGTATATGTTATATACATATATATATATATATATATATATATATATATATATATATATATATATATATATATATATCTGTGTGTGTGTGTATACATGCATAGACAAACATATACATACACACACAACCAGAGAAAGAAAAACTCCCACAAACGGAGAAAGAGAGAAGGTGGCTGGAGAAGAAGGAGATAAAAATACGTGTGAAATGAGAAAGAGAACCCGAATGTTAAAGAGAACAACGTGAAGATCCCGTGTTCGTATCCACTGAATTGTATTCATCGTATTAAAAACAACAGAATGACTTTTCATTTAGAAGAGTAAGGTTTATTCGAGATGTCATGCAGACATCTCGAATAAACTTACTTACAATCCAGGAGATGGCTCACATCATCTATATCAGTCTGTTATTTCACAGCTATAAAGCTAGGATTAAAAAAAGTTGCAATTTTTCGGTGACTAAAATGAAGTCCAAAAGTAGGGGTTCATCCTCCAGTGTGAAGCGATTCGCTGCTCTTGCTTCACATATTCCCTCAGTGGCACACATACACACGCGCGTGCGTGCGTGCATATATGTTTGTGTGAGTATATGCAATGTATATAACTATCACAGTGGAGGCGCAATGGCCCAGTAGTTAGGGCAGCGGACTCGCGGTCATAGGATCGCGGTTTCGATTCCCAGACCGGGCGTTGTGAGTGTTTATTGAGCAAAAACACCTAAAGCTCCACGAGACTCCGGCAGGGGATGGTGGCGAACCCTGCTGTACTCTTTCACCACAACTTTCTCTCACTCAGGCTTCCTGTTTCTGTTGTGCCTGTATTTCGAAGGGTCAGCCTTGTCACACTGTGTCACGCTGAATATCCCCGAGAACTACGTTAAGGGTACACGTGTCTGTGGAGTGCTCAGCCACTTGCACGTTAATTTCACGAGCACGCTGTTCCGTTGATCGGATCAACTGGAACCATCGACGTCGTAAGCGACGGAGTGCCAGCAACAACAAATAACTATCACTATCAGCCCTGGGTTTACTTCTTGCATTCATTCTCCCTCTATGCACGGAAACACACACACACCTGTGTACATGCATATATATATATATATATATATATATATATATATATGTGTGTGTAATGCACATATACGCACATATACATTTATTTGTATATGTGTGTGTGTCTGTGTATGAACACATGCATGCGTGCATTCACTTAGAATCGAGTGAATTTATCAACGATGGTGACATGACAAGCCCTAAGTAATCAGAAAAAAAAGTAAATAAATAAAATGAAACATCCAGCAACAATTACATGATACGAAGACGACAAAAAAAGAAAAACGACATCAAGAAGTAAATGTGATCAGGAGCAAAAAAAAAGAAAGAGAGAAAACAAAACAAGAATAATTAGAAAAAAATACATACTGATGTTAGCAATAATAGTATTAATAGTAGTAATTATGATGATAATGATGATGATGATGATGATGATGATGATGATGATGATGATGATGACGACGACGACGACAACAACAACAACGACAACAACAACAACAACAACAACAACAGCAATAATAATAATAATAATAATAATAATAATAATAATAATAATAATAATAATAACAAGGATGATGACGATGATGACGTTGATGACGTTGATGATAATAATAATAGGCAAAAAAATAACGATGATGAAGATCACAGTAATACGAGACCCTTTCTCAATAACATATTAAACGAAAACAACACTAACAGCAACAACAACAAACACTACAAAAGCAATAATGAAGCAAAGCAAAATCCGAAGCATCGATAACAACATTACTAACTAAATGAGGATCACTTCCGTTATGTATTCAATTTGAAAATACCATTAACATTGCATTGCTGCCGACGGATGTAACTGAGCATGCTGTGAGTAACAAACTTCCGGTTAGGTTCACTTCCGTCCGCCTTTGCTTAAACATCTTGTAATGTGCCGTCATTGTTCCTGTTGACTGTCTCTTTAACAGGGGTAGCGGATGATGGGGGTGGCTACGGACTGTTGTCGAGCTGCTTTATAATAGCATTGTATCCCTACGCTCTATGCTGATTGTTTGTTATATATATATATATAGTAAAAATACTATTAAAAAAATAATGAAATAACAAATATAAACAAAAGTGTGCTTTTCACGTAAAGAGAATTTAAGTATGTAGATATATGTATGCTATGCATACATATATATTTGCATGTAGGTGTGTATTTATGTATACGCATATATATATATATATATATATATATATATATATATATATATACATGTAAATAATTTATACATGGACGCTCACATACACGCACAAGCACATGCACACATGCGCTCACACACGCACACACACACACACACACACACACACACACACACACACACACACACACACACACACACTGACACACATAGTAGATAGATGCGCACGACCTTTGACAAGATGTTAATTACAAAGAGTGCACAACGACTAAATAGGTAGTCATTGCTACGTCGTTGCACCTAAGTGATTTTAACAAACACGAAGAATGAACTCCAATTGTTACACTTGTTGTGTGTGCGTGTGCGCGCGAGTGTGCGTATGTATGTACAAAGATATATGCATTGAAAAGGAACACAAAACGTTAAGCAGTATCTATGCTTTATATAATATACACGTGTTTCTGCAAACAAACTACCGTTAAAACAAGACTATAAGCCCTATTCCGCAACAATGTAGCCGGCTTACTTCATCAGTATTAATAACAAAAATGCAACACAAAGAACAATAGATGTCCTTATATACACAAGTATGCAAAACGTACATTTACGTCATCATAGAATAGAAAAGGAAAGGGAAGATGACCTGGGGGTAGACCAAGGACGAGATAATCAAATAATAATCAAATCGTTATGCGAGCTTAATTTCATTCGATTCCTTTAGAGAATCGTTTATATATAGATACCAACCAGTATGTGGTAAGATATTTGCTTCCCAACCACATGGACACCTTGGACAACTGTCTTCTACTATAGCCTCGGGCCGACTAAAGCGCTGTGAGTGGATTTGGCAGACGGAAACTGAA
>NC_142938.1:38784000-38801500 GCF_046866305.1 Octopus bimaculoides
TATATGCACCGAGGCACGTACATTTGATTGTCCGGTTCAGAATTTCAAAGATTCGCTGACTACATCGTTGAACTCATCACCTATCAGCTGGCAGTCAAATACATTATCCGCTCGTATATTAACCTCTATGCTCATAAAAAATTATTATTATTATTATTATTATTATTATCATTATTATTATTATTATTATTATTATTATTATTATTATTATTATTATTATTATTATTATTGTTATTATTATTATTATTACTATTATTATTGAGCTGGTACAATCGCTAGAACGTCGTAATAAATTCTTTATGATATTTTTTCCAGTCCTACATTTTGAATTCACCTGCAGCCGAAGTGAAGCTTGCCTTTCATGCCCCCGGTGTCGATAAAAATAGTACCAGTCACGTACTGGATTCAGTGGCTCCGACAACACCCCAATTAGAATTGCTGGCGTTATTCCGACATCAGAAGCTGTTGTTGTCGTTGTTCTTATTACTAGCATAACCGTGTTGTCAAAATGCCGAGAGGGTTCTTAATGATAGAAAATGGCGCATCAAGACAATGGGAGAAACCTTTGATAGATGTTAGCAATCGAGATGTACATAACAACGATTTATGTACATGCACAGGAGTGAAGCACTTGAACAACCAGATATTTTGTCGAAAATATTATTGCCCACGTATTTTGTACCTGTGATAACCGCTTTGGCATGATCACACGAGTCAGACACACAGGCCGAGTGCCTTTCACGTCACCAACCGTCACTTGTTTCCAAGAACAGTAATATTTCACGAAGCCCAGACACGGTTACGAGGTAGACTAGAAACAAAGATTACCTATTGCATGACGGTGACAATCGCTGAAGTAAGGGGACATTAAAACAAATATATATGGATGCATACACACACATACACACAACCACCACAAAGACACACACACATATATATATACACACACACACATATATATATATATATATATACACATATCTATATCAATATACATATATATATACATGTATATATATGTGTATATACATGTATATACACATATGAAAATATCACAATTATAACAGAGAGGGCTATAAAAATCCTTACATGCTTAGAAATAGCAGTCAAAGCCGCTAAAAAGACACTATAAACACTCATATATTTCCTCAACCATAAAAGCTATTGGCGAGCGAAATGATATAAAACTTCAAGATTTGAATAAAAATAAAAGGTTAGTCCTCTATTACAATTTCGAAGTTAGGAACCAAAAGTGGATCCATTCTTCTCTTCAGGAAAACATTCCTGCACTCAGAAATTAACACAAAAAAATATACCTTCGTGCTTAGCATGTGCCCCAACCAGCAAGAATAATGTATCAACGTCTACCTACTCTACCTACACAATTCAATTTCTCGATTCAAACGTCATAAACAGCGTTTATATGAAGAACCCAGTTCAACGAACCACAACGAAAAAATTGGATATGAGTGAACAATAAATAATAAAAGAAAGAATGTAAAATATATTACGCAGGATATATCATATGGTTGAGGAGATATAATATGAGTGTTTATAGTGATATTTTAGCAGCTTTGGCTGCTATTTCTAGACATGTAAGTGTTTTTATAACCATGTCCCTTGTAATTGTGATTTTTTCACAATTATACACTCTTCTTTTATGAAAAAATATTTTCATTATATGTTTTGGCACTGATATATTCGTAAATAATTTTGAATTGTTTACGATATTCGTGTTCAAGTGAAATTGAGACAGAGACAAAAAAATCGATGAGAGAACACCAAATTCGGGCCAACAACTTAATATAACCCCGCGTTTCTATACATTTCATCATCTACAAATAATATCATGGCCTTCAACATATAAAAGAAAGAAATATTTAAGTACAGATGGTAAAAAAGGATATACGCACATATAAAAATGCAGAATATATAGAAGGGCCTGTCAAGAAAAAGTCTATACAAATCGACTAAAATCGGTGATCAAAATGAATTACTAAACATATCAATCGACTAAAATATTTTTTTTTTTTGTCTATCGATTAAAAATATATTAAAACAGTTCGTTTTTAAAAATGAAGCAATCCATGGTGGGTAAGAGAGTTCAAAAAAAAAAAGGGGGTGTAGGTCAAAAATCACTTCTGTGGCCATTTCGGGAGTTCACTGCCAGCTGGTGAACTACTTTGTTGTGAAATTCCTAGAGGGTTCTGTTCATTTTGATGAGAGGGTCATTGCCGAGATGCGCTTTAACTTGCGATCAGACCGCGGCAGTGAACTCCCGAAATGGCCATAGATGTGATTTTTTTACCTACCCCCACTTTTTTATCCTGTTTATCCTGTTCATGTTATATCATTAGCATTATTCTGTGTTTGAGAATAAAATCATTACCCTTCTCTGTATCTTTCAATACATATCAACGCTTCTAAATCAAACTTTGCTTGTTGACTTTCAACGTAAGTTGAATTTAATATATATATATATATATATATATATATATATATATATATATATATATATATTCGACTCGTTTCAGACATTAGACTGCGGCCATGCTGGGGCACTGCCGTGAAAGGATTTAGTTAAACGAATCGACTCCAAAACCAATTTTTTAAGCTTCGTGTTTCTTCCATCGAATGTTTTTGTCAAACCGCTATGCAAGGGGATGTAAACACACCAACACCGGTTGTCAAACGGTGGGCCGAGTGAGAAACACGAACACAAAGACACACACGTATAGTTACATATGTATATCCACCCACAATCCTTTAGTGGCCTGGGGCTATAGTAGAAGACACCCAAAATGTGCAGTGGGGACTGATCATGGAACAATGCGGTTGAGCAGCAAGCGTCTAACTACAGCAACACACACACACACACACACACACACACGCATAAGTAGATAGATAGATAGATAGATAGATAGATAGATAGATACATACATACATACATACATACATACGTATACACATGTATGCACGTATGTATGTATGTATGTATGTATGTATGTATGTATTCGCATGAAACTCTTCCCAGGCACGCACGGCCTAGATTTTCTGTAAGTCTACATCTCTGCAGACCTTCTTGATTCTGAAAGGATGAAATTATAAGCATGTTCTTCAAAACCCGAAACATAATTCGTAATTTCATTTTATTTATGTATGTATTTAATTAATTTTTATTTTCATCTTTGAAGGAAGGAATTTGGCTAAAGTTACTTTCCTTAAATATACCATATTACGTGGAATTTACGCACCCTGTTAATATTTGGTTTGGCAGAGGTGATTTCTGCTTGATATATAAGTGCTTCAGAATTGGTTAGGGGTAAAAGTGTTTGTATTTCTGCATCTAAGAATAACCTCATTTAATTTAGTTTTTACAGGTTTTCAAATTAGGAGCGTTTGATTTAGAGAATTATCATCAAATTGGACTTCGTCCCCTTTACACATGCTTCCCCCCCCCTCTCTCTCTCTCTCTCATTCTCTTTCAAAATCAATTGCATTGCGCCGTGAGAGGATCATGGATGAGGATTTAGCTAAATCATAACATCTTTCCATCTAGAGTGCTACAAAATCCTTCAAAGAAAACATAGCACACGTTGGACACGAAAGAACAACTGTGCTATACGACACGAAAAAGTTTAAAATTATTCTAGAATGCAATTGTATCTCTATTTAAGATTGCCATCTATTGAGTAGTGGTGACAGTAAATGACTGTCAGGAAAGAAGAAACATTTGTCGACTACTTCTTTGACTCTTATTTTTGGATAATGAGAGTATGTGAGATCCTGTCTTTGAACTCGCTAGTTTTCAGTGCTTCATTGTAGTCGTGGATCACATTACAGTATTCAGTAGTTGGTGACATGTGTGAGACTATTTTAATAATGTTACGAATCGGGCTCTGCTTGAATGACAGGAGACTATATTAATATACGTGAGTTTTGCATATGTTTCTCATTATCCATAATTAATTTTAAATTAACATCTAAAACACTTCAAATACTTAGGTTGGAGGTTATACTTACTTTTAGGTCGAACATTTTTAAGGTATTGATAAAAGGCTGACATACAAACTGGTTTATACATTTTCCTCCTTCAACGTTTAGTGAAATATTGATAAAATCTTGTATATACATTTTGTAAAGGATTGCGTGTAGAGAAACATTCTGTATTTGATAGATACATTACTTCCAAGAAAGCTACGAGAAAGAGAAACGGAGAGTCACAGAGAAATAAAAGAAATAAAGGAGAAAGAGAGAGGAAACTAACAAACTATTAAATGGGCAGAGATGCCGGTACACACGAGATTTCTTCCTTCATTTGATCTTCCGGAGAAATTCCTGGTTTTTTTCTACCTATCCCCTTCAGTTTATTTCATGTGAAGGATACAACAACATAACAGTCTCACGCACACATGCATGCGTGCGCACGCGTACTCCCTCACACACTCAGACACAGATTCACGCATACATGCACTCACTCAATCACACTCTTATTTAGATGAATTCATACCTCTCCCAAGCACCACAAAGTCACATCCATTTAAATTGTTAACTGGTTTATATGCTCTCGCTTTCTCTGCCAAGCTCTACTACTCTCCCCACTCTCTCGCTATATAAATATGCATGTGTGTAAGAAGCTTCAGAAAGAAACACATTTATACACGCAAACACACTCACATACTCTCATACTCCCATATATATATATATATATATATATATACGTCTAAATATAGACGTCAAATCGCCATTACCACGAAGAGTGTGTTCTCAAGAAAAAAATTCAGCAAAACGCCAGAATGTAAAAATGAGCAAGACAAATGGAAATGTACGAAATAAAAAACGATTACCCGCGTCCCAATTGTTTTGCTTGTTAATATTTACGAATGTAAATATCTGCATATATTTTCTTGAGAACACACTCTTCGTGGTAATGGCGATTTGACGTCTAAATTTTGCGTATTAGGAGTCCACTTTGGTGGTCATTCCTCTTAATTTTGTATGTAATATGATTTTTAATCTTCGGATTTTTAAATATGCTAAGCCACTGGTTTTAATTGATTAATATCAATTTCTACCCTCATTATTTAATTATATATGTATATATATATATATACATATATGTATATATATATATATACATATATGTATATATATATATATATATATATATATATATATATATATATATATATATATATATATATATATATATATATATATATATATATATATATTATATATATATATATATACATATATATATATATATATATATATATATATATATATATATATATATATATGTATGGGAGAATTTACGAAAAAAACAACAGACGAGGATAGGTGGTGTAAACAACAAAAATATGTATTAGTTTAACGCTCGGGAATAGAGAAAGTCTTTAACGTTTCGAGCTACGCTCTTCAACAGAAAGAATAAGGAGAAGAACTAGGAGAAAAACACGGAGAAAAAAAATTTGAATGTTGTGGTCAGCGATCTATCATGGCGACGCAGGCGTGGATAATTAGTAATAAATTTGCTTCCCATCCACAGGGTCTACAATAACTTCGGGCCGACCAAAGCCTTGTACTGAATTTGGTAGACGGAAACTCGCAGAAGCCCGTCGTATATAGGTATGTGTGTGTGTGTGTGTGTGTGTGTGTGTTTGTGTGTGTGCGCGCGCGCGCGTATCCTTTTATCAGTGTTTGTCTCCTCATCACTGCTTGAAACCGGTGTTGGTGTGTTTACGTTCCCGTAACTTAGCAGTTCGGCAAAGGCGATGTTTGAATAAGGCCTAGGCTTAAAATATGGCCTGGAGTCGATTTGTTCAACTAAAAAAAAACCCTACAAGGCGGTGTTCCAGTATGGCTGCAGTCAAATGACTGAAACGAATAAAAGAATAAAAGAGTAGATATACATCTATATGTGTGTGTGTGTTGTGTGTGTGTGTGTGTGTGTGTGTGTGTGTGTGTGTGTGTGTGTGTGTGTGTTTGTGTGTATAGACACCAGCGATATTATTTTTAGAAATATTACCTTTCTTATATCTATTTATATACATATATATACATACACAAATGCATACGTGCATGCATACATACGTACGTATAAAGAAACACATCTGTAAGACGATTACTCCTATTAATATCATCCTCCACCTATCATCAACATCATCCTCATCATATAAATATTTTACTTTTGTCTTCGAACTGGTATCATTTCTATATGACAGGTCCGTAATTTTTTTTACGCACAAAACAATAAAGTCACCTCCCAGTTAAACAATGATCCGTTTGAATGTCCACCAGCGGCACTTGAGTTGTACGAGATGCGTTCAAAAAGTATCTGACTTTAGTTTTCCTCGTCAAAACTAATGCCACGTTGGTAAAATTCTTTGGGCTGGAAGTGACGCCACCTTCACTGCGCAAACGAGAAACATTTCGGACTGGTAGGCCATGTCAGTTCTAGGCTGTTACGCCTACAACACAGACGTGCAGTGCACGCTCGTCAGAGCTTCGTTTTCACGTATGATGACCAAACTCATCGACCAGAGACCATAAACCCATGTCTCATCACTAATGATAATGGTCTTCATGAAGTTTGGGTCATAGTTTGCACAGCACAGCATGGCCTGAACGATTTCCATGCGAAATTGCTTCTGCTACACCGCCACTACCTAGGGGACGAATTTCGTCGACACTTTCAGCACGCAGAAATCTTCCCTTTAAATGGAATGCTCTGATTTTGACTTATTCCCACTTCATGTGCAATTTCCTGGTTTGTTACACGACCGTCTTCCACGGTTATTCTCCGAAACTTCTCAATCGGCTTCCACATTCGAGTTACCTCTATTTCCAGGTCTTTGTATTTTGAAAGTTTCTCCATTTCTTTTAGGGAAACGCTGTCATCTGTTGGTATTGGTACATCAATTAGAAAGCATTTTTTTTCCTTCATGATCTTTGACAACTATATCTGGCCTATTGGCCTTAATTTCTCTATCTGTGTGTATTGGCATATCCCAGAGTATGGTTGCTTTCTTGTTTTCTGTGACCTTTTCTGGCGTGTGTTTATACCATCTTTTTTTAGTTGTTATTCCATAGTGTTGGCATAGCTTCCAGTGTATATAGGTCCCAGCTCTGTCGTGTCTGCGAATATATTCCTTCTTAGCCAGGACTGGGCAGCCAGAGATAATATGATTCATTGTTTCTTGTCCATCACCACATATTCTGCAGTTACTTGTTATGCTTCTTTTCATTATATGTTTTTGGTAATTTCTGGCGGGGATGCTTTGGTCTTGTGCAGCAATTAAAAATCCTTCAGTCTCTGCTTTGAGTCCTGAGCTTCTCAACCATTGCTGGGATTTTTCTCTGTCTATTTCTTTTGCATTTAGTTTAACCCAGTAGGGGCTTTTCTTGCCATCGTTTTATCATGGTCCGTTGCTGTTCTAGTTTTAGTTTGGATTTCATTTGCTTTATAGCTCTTCTTCTTCTTCTTCTTCTTCTTCTTCTTCTTCTTCTTCTTCTTCTTCTTCTTCTTCTTCTTCTTCTTCTTCTTCTTCTTCCTTATTAGGTAGTATGATTTCTTGTTTGTGTTTGTCAGCTTCCTTGAATACTGAAAACAGTTTTTTGTTTTGCTCGTGTTTTGTAGCTATTTGTATTAGTTTTCCTTGCTTCTGATGTAGGTATTTTTGCAGTCCTATGGTGGTTATTTTATAATAGTTTTCCAGCTGTATAAGACCCCTACCACCTTCTGCACGTTGTATGTATAGCCTTTCTATGTCAGATTTTGGGTGGTGCATCCTAGATCCTGTCATTATTTTTCTTGTTTTCCTGTCTATTTTAGATAATTCGTTTAGTGTCCAGTTAAGGATATTGTAACTGTAACTTATAACTGGGACGGCTAAAGTGTTAATACCTTATTATTATTATTATTATTGTTGTTGCTGTTATTATTGTTGTTGTTGTTGTTGTTGTTGTTGTTGTTAATGTGAAAGCACATGGCTCAGTGGTTAGAGCGTCGAGCTTACGATTGTGAAATTGTGAGTTCGAATCCTGGACCGGGCTGCGTGTTGTGTTCTTGAGCAAGACATTTTATTTCACGTTGCTCCAGTTCATTCACTGGTGGCATGGAGAGGGGAGACCGGTATGTATGGGCGACTGCTTATCTTCCATAAACAATCTTGCCCGGACTTGTGCCTGTAACTTTCTAGGCGCAATTCCATGACCGAAGGGGGTCTCAGCATTATTATTATTATTATTATTATTATTATTATTATTATTATTATTATTATTATTATTATTATTAATATTATTATTATTATTATTATTATTATTATTATTATTATTATTATTATTATTGTTGTTGTTGTTGTTGTTTTTGTTGTTGTTGTTGTTGTTGTTATTAGTGAATGCTCATTTGCCAGAGTTCTTTCGTCACCACTTCTATTCTCTACTTCTATTCCATCTTGTTTTTCTGTAATTTGTGTCACCATCAATGCGCGTGCATGTCCGTTTGTTTAACACGTGTATGTGTGCTCTGTGTAAGTGCGTATGGTTTTTTCATATTACACAGTATGCATCCGTGTCTCCGTTTCTTTTTACAATTTTGTAGAAAAAGATTTAGCCATTACAAACTGGTAGACTCATAAACAAGCTTTGCATATCAGAGACCTAACCAAAATGTAACAGTTACTTCATTTATCAACACTGAACTGTTATACTGTAACCCAACCATGTAGCGTTTCGATGACGACCTTACTATATTAATAATGAGAGTCTTAGGTTTCTAGGGAAGGAATACAGTCGGTAGATTACTAGGTACGTGATTTATCGAACCACCTCTAAAAAAACAGTAAAGGCTGAAATCTGCCCCCATGGGGCAGATTCTAGAAATTCGTGGAATATTTTATTGCATATACCAAAGAGAGCCCTTTACTGTTTCTTCTATTCACTCTGCCACTCTTTTGCTTTAAGTAACCAAGGAAATATTAAGATTCACAATAATGGTAACATTGAGAATCAAACTGCTTGTCGTCACCACAATTACAACAAAGAGTACTAACGCAAAAGCAATGACAATAACGACAACAAAAACATGAAGAATTTTAACAATAACAACGCACTACCACCACCACCACCACCACCAACAACAACAACAACAACAACAACAACAACAACAACAACAACAATAGCAGCAGTAACAACAACAAGAACAAAAATAGAAATAACCGCAAGAACAACATCAGCAATAGTGCGATCGGTCACCTCACCGCTAACAAAGTCGATAAAATCTTTTGATTCAAACAACAGGAAGTAATATCCCACAATGCTTCGTCTTTGAGTATTTCGCTATTGAAGTTTTGCTAAGAACATTAAATATATAAAATAAAATACATAATAAAGATAAGCAGCCTGAAGAGCCAATTAAAGGTTAGAACTAAAGACTTGCCAAGATTGGTATATTTAAGAGTGACATTTAGAAAGACATGCAATTAATAAAGACATCAATATATAGAGAGTCGCTGGGCTTTATTGACTTTTCCTGTCTAAATTGTTTTATAAATTCTTTTATATTCAGCAGAGCAGTTGGGGTCCATATGTAACCGGAAATCCTAACCTTACAGTTAGGTTCGATTTCTTACGTATAGCATCTACAAGAATCTTCCTTGAATCATGCTTCTTATTTACTTACAAATGGCCAATGGATTACATGAATATTGATCACGCTGCTACACAAATCCAGAAACCGAGAAAGCTAGTAGAGTAGAGTTTTATTTTTAACGATATTGTTTTTTTACTTTAAGAAACGTTGGCCTTTCTCAGCAAATGCGGTTTAAAATTTTTCTCAACTGATTTTGTGTTTAAAACTAATGTTGACCCGTCAGACGCTATAAAGATTTATTTTTGATTAAACTATGACTAACGTGTATTGCGAGCAGTAACTCCCACTGAATTATGACGAAGAGTCTCATGAACTCCGATACAATATCATAAACGGATCTGAAACGATGTATAGCAAAACAATTTAGACTGCTTACCGATAAATGACTAAGGATGAAAACTTAGAATAGCGTGTAAAATGTACGACAGAAAATTTAAGACCGAATAAAATAAAATAAAATAGTTATATACCCCAGAGTATAATTGAGACATTCATATATATATATATATATATATATATATATATATCGTTTTTGGATTTGGTTTGCAAGATTTTTTATGTGATTTCATGTGTTGAAGCATATTCTGTTGTGTCTAGGGAGAGTCATTTTCTTATTGTGCCTTAAAATTTAACACACCCACCGTTAAAATTTCTAGGAGCATTGCGAAACGGCTAAACGAACAAATGAGGCAATATGACGACAAAAAACAATCCTCCATACTCTATCAACATGCCAAAGATCAGCATGGAGGCAACTTGGGTCAACTTGACATCCACATCTTATCCAAGCACCCAAAAGACCCAACTCTAAGACAAATACGGGAGTACGTCCTTATAAATGAAACTTCCCCAATACTAAATAGGAAATATACATAGATATCATACCCCCATACCCACATTTTACACAGGTAAAGTAGAACAGTTGATGGGCCTTTGTGCAGATATATGTAAACCAACAAGTCTACATACAGACGGGTAGGTACATAGGGTATATGAACAGACAACCACATACACATACACACACACTTGTCCACACATATGAAGATGTGCACCCATACATACAAACATGGTACATAGCAGCAAAACACACACACACACACTCAGACATGCACACACAAGGAGACAGAGGTACATACATACATATACACACATGCACACGCATACATAAAATAAAAAAAAAACAAAAAAACACACAAATGCAGAATACATACATACATACATGCAAACACACACATACATACATATATACATACACACACATACATACATATATACATGTGCACGCACACACAGGCATACAAACACACACATGCACACATACATGCATGCATACATACACACACACTGAGACACACGCATGCGCAAAAACAAACAAAAGCAAAAACAAACAAAAGCAAAAACAAAACGCAACGAAAATTTTAGGAAAATAAAAATAAGAAATAAGTGGAAATTTTAACGATGAGTGTGTTAAATTTTAAGGCACAATAAGAAAATGACTCTCCCCAGGCACAACAGTATATATATATATACATAAGTGTATATAAATATATAAGAGAGAAAGAGAGAGAGAGAGAGAGAGAGAGAGAGAGAGAGAGAGAGTGTGTGTGTGTGTATGTATGTATATTTATATACATATTTATTCTTCAAGTATCTCTGTCTTTCTGTCTACTATCTATCTCTCTCTCTCTATCTATCTATCTATCTATCTATCTATCTATCTATCTATCTATCTATCTATCTCTATCTATCTATCTGTATATATATATATATATATAGATATGTATATATATATATATACATGTGTATGTGTGTGCCTGTGTTTCTCTCTGTGCGTGTGTATGTTTGTGTGTGTGTGCGCGTGTGTTTCTCCATGTGTGTGTGTGTGTGTGTGTGTGTGTGTTTATGTGTGTGTGTGCGTTTGTGTGTGTGAGTGTGTGTATTACATATTGGTATATTTATGTGTGTACATAAAGTTTGAAAAGATATTCAGAACAGCAGCGTCAGCAGCAACAAAACAACTGCAGCAATAACATCAACAGAAATAGTGAAAGGGAAGGTTCCGTGTTTCATTAGAAGCAAAGTGGACCAACTTGCACCGATTCCAGTGTCTCCGGGAAACTGGGTATCATTCCTCGGTCACAGGAACCAAACTAATATGCATGGCGGACAAGATTAAGTGACGTGACACCAAGACATCTAACTTCCTTTTTGTCTTCGATTGTTTAAGTAACTGCAATCAGAAGATGGTTGTAATGGTGGTAGTGACGGTGGTGGTGGTAGTGACGGTGGTGGTGGTGGTGGTGGTGGTGGTGGTGGTGGTGGTAACGGCGGTGGTTGTGGTGTTTGTACTGGGGCCATATCAGCAGCGGTTGTGCAGCTAAGTGGTATTGATGATAGTTGGTAGTGGAATGGAGATAATGAAGTTAATGGTGGTGGTGGTGGTGGCGGAGGTGGTTGTGGCGGTGGCTATGGCGGCGGTGGCAGCAGCGGCGGTGGCAGCAGCGGCGGTGGCGGTGGTGGTGGATAATATTGGTATTAGTTGTGTAGGAGTGATGTTTATGGTATGTGGTGGGGGGGGGATTTTGGTGTCAGTGGAGATGGTGTTTGTCGTAAGGAGTGGTGGTGATGCTGTTGGGGATGGTGTTAGTGTTAATGGTCGATGGCGATGCTGGTGACTTTTGGTAGCTGGTGGTGATGGCAGTAGGGATATTGCTGTTGTTGTTGAGGAACAAGACATGGTGATGTGATGCTTATATGAGTTATAAATGTTGGTGACTGTAAGGGGTGAATAATTCTACTGTTAGTGTTAGTAGAAGTAGTATGGAAAATGCAGGAAACAGCGAACATGAATTAAGAATTAGAGATAGAGATGCGAGGCAAGATAGAATTAAGAGAGTAATTAGAGACGAATGGTCTAAATGATTGGGAATGAGGAAGACGAAGGGTGGGAGGAGGAAATACAGAAAAGAATGGTAGAGTTAGATTCAGATTTGGGTGTTGTTTCTTTCAGCTTGATCGTTCACCTACAAGATCCTTTGCTGGCTCCCATATAAATCTTTCTTTAAGATTATCAAAGATCGTCTTCGCAGAATTCAAACCGGTTATCGACAAAGATCTGGCTCTGTAATAGCATGGTTCTACCAACAGTTATCTATACCAATAAGACATGGAAGAGCACGGTAAAAATAAATAGAAGGTTAGATTTGTTCACCAACGATACCCGAGAAGGATTTTAAGAACGTACTGGCAAGATTACGTAATCAATAAAGACATTCTTACGAAAGCCAATACAAAACTACTTCGTAAAATAATCTTAAAACAAAGACTAAACCTAGCAGGTTATATACTCCACCTACCAGAGCAACACCATTCTAAGACAACTTTCAAATGCAGAATATTCATAGCCGACATGAGAGAGGCCAATATCACTTGACTGGTTGTAGAGAAAATTGCACTCAACAGAAACTAGTGGCCTCAACGTATTGCCCAATGTGCTCGAAAGCATCTGATACTGATGCTGGTATTACTACTACTACTACTACTACTACTACTACTAATAATAATAATAATAATAATAATAATAATAATAATAATAATAAGAAGAAGAAGAAGAAGAAGAAGAAGAAGAAGAAGAAGAAGAAGAAGAAGAAGAAGAAGAAGAAGAAGAAGAAGAAGAAGAAGAAGAAGAAGAAGAAGAAAGGGCTTAAGAATTGTATTTCATTGATTTCTGTTCCCAAAAAATGACCGAAGTTTATTAAAGTTGATATCCCATATTCGACAGTGAATTCATAAATTCGTAACGGCGGGATACAATCTATTAAATTGACTTCAGTAAGGGACTGGAAGTTATATCAATTACGGTGCGATGTGAGCCACGAACAAACCGGTCGGAAACTAAATACTGAAACATAATACATACATACATACATACATACATACGCGAATGATCATCACTGGCATATTATTGTATCCTATATGTTAAAAGAATGGCAATCAGCAACGCCAGAGCTAAAATTTAAAGTCATTAACAGCTTGCACAACACATTGTTAAAGCCAAGTAGTTCAGAAACAAGCAAGAGTAATATCTCTGGCTTCGCAATGTGGTGGATGTTATTTCGGAATTTCTTTCTCATGGAGAAATGTCTAAACAAAGACTAGGAGGCACTCGAGACCATCAGCTAATGGATCACAGTTGATTCTACTGTGTTGATCCCTCATTTGACAGACAAACATGCATGCACGCGTACATACATGCATGCATGCATACATACATGCATACACACCTACACACACATACATGCACACGCACACTCGCACGCGCGCACACACACACACACACACACACACATATTCTTATCCATTTCTGTCGAAATGCGTAGACTCGAAACGTCAAAGACTTCTACATTTTACCCGAGCGTCAAACTAATAAACTTGATTGTTGTTCCTTCACCTGCTTCTGTCTTTTGTATTCTGTACATTTGAGCCATATATATATATATATATATATATATAGAGAGAGAGAGAGAGAGAGAGAGACAGGTAGACAGACAAATCGACAGAGAGACGGGCGGACAGACGGGCGGACAGACAGACAGACAGACAGGCAGACAGACAGACAGACAGATAGATAGATAGATAGATAGATAGATAGATAGATAGATAGATAGATAGATAGAGCCGTGGAACTAAACTCTGGTGGATGCTTAGTTATACCACAAACAGTTATAAGCTAATAAATTTATTGAACGTTTGTAACATAACTGTTGTCCTTTTGTGATTCTCTCAGCGATACACGCATAAAGACATATATAATACATGTATAGAGACAATATTTAGCCTTTGCTCACTCTCATCCTATACAAGAACACGCGCGCACATTCAGACACACATATATAGTTGTCGTAATAGTAGCGTTAGTAGTATTTTTAATGAATGATATGTATTGTTATCACGACATCGACGTGTCTATGGTGGATAAGTTATTACTCAATAAATTCCAATGTAACCTTCAACAGATAGTCACAAAGCTTAAGATATTTACTAAGAAGAGAAAATAGGATATTAATAGAATCAGTTGTTGCTTTTGATTATTTGTTCTTTGTTTTTATGTTGTCCTAAATGTTTTCGCAGCCCTTTTGGTCAAGAAAGAAAGAATTATTATTATTATTGTTGTTGTTGTTGTTGCTGTTGTTGTTGAGTGAGAGAACAGCGCATGCCATCAAATTGATAATGAGGTGCAAATATACGAAGCCCAATATACCCTTGATGACAACCCGTCTGATAGGGCTACATCAGGCATATGCATCACAACTATATGTGAGCAGCATGGTGATTTCATATAAAAACAAACATTGTATGACCTTGCAGGGGAGGGGGTCCAATTAGAATTTTCTTCAGATTGAGTAGCTCATCACGCTCAATAGGTCCCTGAATAAAGTTTATTTAAGGATCTTGAATGCAACAGCCATGTTTACAGGGGAAATTATTCAAGCCCCAAAGAATCCCTCTCAACACATGACTATGATGTTCCCCTACTACTCCTTCTCATGATCAGAAATGCACATATCGTCAGCCACCAAGGGTCATGCTCAACTGGTTAAGGTCAAACAACTGACAAGCAAATCTGTGGTATTGAGCAGAATATTTGCTGTAGCCCATCTTTTTATACCAAGACAAAACAATGTACATGATAACACTTCCAATCAGTTAATATCAGAAGCCATGAGAGTCACTGCCTGGTACTGCGTCAGGGCAAATTGTTACTGCACCAGGGCAAATTGTTACTGCACCAGGGCAAATTGTTACTGCACCAGGGCAAATCGGTGCTGCATCAGGACAATGTACTGCAGCTACATACACTCTCCTTATAGTCCACATTCTTGCAATTTCGTCTTTGTGAGGAGGGTGCTTTTTGCTGTTTGGTCAGCCTGCAGGATGAAATACAAGACCTGTTTAAGGGCGAGTGAACTCTGAGGAGTCAACAGAGCTCTGAATCTGGGTCGATGCCCAGTGCAGGACAGCTCACTTAAACTTCAAAGGGTCGAAGAGCCCTTTTGAATCGTTTCAGACAAACCCCACTAGAGACGGTGTCTCGATAAAAATACTGGTAGTTGCGACACCTTATCAACAATTTTCTCTGCATGAGGGGAATGAATCATAGAATTAACACAAACAACCGCGTAAATGAGGACGGAACTACGGATGACGAACTTTCGTCCATAATTACAATAATTTCAATGTCACTATTAGCGAAAGCGAAACCGGTCGACAAACACTATATGTGTGTATCTCTGTTTGACACTACGACCACTTGATAACCTGTGTTGTTTGTTTATGTTCTTGTAATGCAGCGATTTTGCAAAAAGAGACCGATAAAATAAGTATCAGAGATAAAAAAGTAGTGGGATTGATTCATTCAGCTAAAAATTCTTCAATGTTGTGCTCCAGCCTGGCAGTAGTCTAATGACTGAAACAGATAAGAGATAAAGATATATATATATATATATATATATATATATATATATATATATATATATATATACACACACACAAACACACACTCGTCTATAAATATAATCATGCAATAGCTTCGACGTTCCCCTCTTCACTGTTATCACTCATCGTCCCTGTTCAACTGTTTTCTGTTCCTATTAATGTCTTCAAGGAATTTTACATGCTTTCTTCCATTACTTTCCCGCTCTCTTTCACTCGTTCTGCCTATTCACCGTTTCTCTTCCATTTTATGTTTAAGACTCTCTGTTTCTCTGTGTCTCCCTCAATCACTTATTCCCGTCTACTTCTTTATATTTCTTTCTTTTCTTCTTACTTGCCTTCTCTCTCTATTTTTCGTTATCTCTCACTCACTCTTAGTCTGTTTTCGTCTCATTTTCTGTCCGCCTCTCTCTCTTTCGCTATATATATAGAGAGAGATAGATAGATAGATATACGACGGGCTTCTTTCAGTTCCCGTCTACCAAATCCACTGACAAGGCTTTGGTCGACCCGACGCTATAGTAGATGACACTTGCCCAAAGTGCCACGCAGTGCGACTGAACCCGGAACCATCTCTGTCTCTCTCTCTGTCTCTCTATCTGTCTCTCTCTCTCTCTCTCTCTCTCTCTCTCTCTCTCTCTCTCTCTCTCTCTCTCTCTCTCTCTCTGTATGTATGTATATATATATATATATATATATATATATATATATATATATATACATACATATATATATGCCTATATATAGATTTGTAGACATACACACACATAACACACACACACATAATGCAAAGTTGCTTCTTAAACATGCAATAAAATTAGAACTTCTGCTGAACTTGATGAGAAGAAAGCGAACCAAAACAGTAATTTGTGAAAGAATGGAAGCACTAGAATAGAAGCTGTCACATGGACAGCTCCACAGTGACACCAAGAATGTGAAAAATTAACAGTTAGGAGAGTGGCTCCAAAGTGAATATTTAATGAGAGAAAGAAGCTAAATGTTCATCTATTTCATCACTTAAACTAACAAGTGTAGCCCATGTAATAAGCGACAGTATTGAAGCAGGCTTCAAAGTGGTTAGCTCCGAAAGAATACCAGGGACAACAGTTTTGTCGTTGTATACACTGGCAACTTTGTAGAAAAAATATACAAACAATCATGGCTGTGTAGTTAAGAAGTTTGCTTCCCAACCTCATGATTCAAGGCTAAGCCTCACTGCATGGCACTTTGGTCAAGTGTCACCTACTATAACCTCGGGCCAACCAAAGCCTTGTGAGAGGATGTGGTAGAAGAAAACTGCAAGAAGACTGTCGTATATCCATGTGTGTATGTCTTTATGCCTGTGTTTATCCC
>NC_142938.1:38806500-38811500 GCF_046866305.1 Octopus bimaculoides
GAGTATACAAGATGAGAGTTATTTGTAGTTCAATGGTACAACAGTGTAAGAGTTTGCTTTGAGATATACTTAGATTGTGATTTCTGCAATGTGGTGCATAAAATGTCAAGTAAAGGAGAGGCATCTTTGTCGCCACTGATTTAGTTGGAAAGTGTTATTTTGAGTAAAGTTATTTGGTTGCAGACCTCCTGGGACAGAGATAATCTCCAGAGGGCAACACTGATTTCAAGGCCTTTCCAGATAAGTGATTGGTCATTCAAAGAGATTTATAGACTGCAAATTTATTCTGTTCAGTTACTTATCGGCATAGTGATCATTGGCAAACTCCAGATGTGACACTTTCATTTCCTTTTAGCCCTCATGTCACAGTTGTTGATGTTCATTTGAGTTGGGTCACGCACTTCCAATTGCTATAGATCCGTAATGCATCTTACGGCTGTGCCGGTCACCTGTATGGTGAGAAATCCTACACAATCACTCCTGATAGACAATGCTTATAAACAAGCTTGCCATACCTTTCTGTTTTTTTTTCTTTTATTTGTTTCAGTCATTTGAACCATGGATGTTAGAAATAAATTCTAAAATATATCCAAAATTTCCATTTCTTTGGATGATTCTAAGATCCCCTAATGGGACCTTAACCCCCAAATTTTAGTCATTTTTCATGGACCAAAATTACTGAACGGATCCTTATGATTTTGGAACTTAAATTCAATGCATATGGGGGGGGGGGTATAAGGCAGTATGGTTGGTTTGAATTTGAGGGGGACTTAAAGGGGACAGAACACTTGGTAATACTTCTTGACTTGTATCAATTACCTACGGTTGAAATTTCATCAACTTCGGATATTTATGAATTTTCATGGGGTGTTCTGTCCCCTTTAAGTCCCCCTCAAATTCAAACCAACCATACTGCCTTATACCCCCCCCCCATATGCATTGAATTTAAGTTCCAAAATCATAAGGATCCGTTCAGTAATTTTGGTCCATGAAAAATGACTAAAATTTGGGGGTTAAGGTCCCATTAGGGGATCTTAGAATCATCCAAAGAAATGGAAATTTTGGATATATTTTAGAATTTATTTCTAACATCCATGGTTCAAATTTCCTCAAAATCCAAAGAATATGAATTTTCACGGGGGGTTCTTCCCGGCTTTATTCCCCCTCAAAATTGTATGAAACATACAGCATTACTCTTCTCCTGAGGCTTGGATTTTGTGTTCCAAATTTCATTAGGATCGGTCCAGTAGCTTTCGAGTCTATAAGTAACACACAAACACACAGACATTGACTTTTATATAATAGATATATATGTATTTGTGTGTCTGTGTCCCTCCCACCATCGCTTGACAACCGATACATATATATATATATATATATATATATATGGGAGAATGTACGAAAAAACAACAACAGACGAGGACATGTGGTGTAAACAACAAAAGGATGTATTAGTATGACGCTCGGGAATACGGAAAGTCTTTAACGTTTCGAGCTACGCTCTTCAACAGAAAGAATACGGAGACAAGGAGAAAAACACGGAGAAAAAAAATTGAATAGTGTTCGGTCAACGGTCAATCATAGCTATGGCTGACCGGAAGTTAGAAATTTTACACAGGAGAGCTAAGAAAAGGGGACGATAACAAAAGGGGGAGAAAGAACGGTGATCGAAGAACTAGGGGCTGTGTGTGTGAGAGATAGAATGCTGGTGATCTTGACGTATGCATGTGTGAAAATGGGGAGGGAAGAAAGGAGTTGGTCAGTTGTGGTGTGTGCGTGGCGTGATGTGGGGGTGTTGGAAGGTGGGGAAGGCATGGGCGGAGTGTGGGTTAGGCTAAGGGTGGGGGTAGAAGTAGGTGTATGTGGGTAGGGGGTGGGTGGTGGGTGTAAGGAATTGGATGGGGTGGAGTGGGAAGGTAGAGTAGGAGTGTGTTGGGGTGGGGTGGGATGAGCTTATGAGGGGGGGTTGACGATGAAGGGGGAAGGGGAAGGTGGGTATAGGAGGGGGGAGAAAGAGAGGAAGAGAAAGAGAGTGAGAGAGAAGAGAGTGAGAGTGAGAGAGAGGGAAAGAGAGAGAGTAAGAGAGAGAGAGAAAGAGAGAGAGAGAAAGAGAGAAAAGAGTGAGAGAGAGTAAGAGAGTAAGGGTGAGAGAAGGGAGAGTAAGAGAGAAGAGAGTGAGAGAGAGTAAGAGAGAGGAGAGAAAGAGTAGGAGTGTAGAGAAGTAGGAGTGAAGAGAAGTAGGAGTGAAGAGAAGTAGGAATGAAGAGAAGTAGGAATGAAGAGAGGTAGGAGTGAAGAGAAGTAGGAGTGAAGAGAGGTGAAGAGACGTACAGAGAAGTAGGAGTCGGAGCAGGAGAGGGAGGGGAGGGGAGGAGAGGAGAGGAGATGGGAGGAGAGGAGAGAGGAGAGATGGGTGGTAGGAGGGAGGGTGGGGGAGAGAGACAGGGGGAGGGGGTTAGATGAAGAGGGGAGGGGAGGGGAGCCCATGTGGTGCAAAGGAGCGAAGAGAGAAGATTAATCCCTGTTCACGGCGCAAACGGGAGTCCGGATGGCCCCTGTGCATGGACAAACCAAACACGGACAGGTGTTGCTGCAAGGAGTGACCGGCAGAACGGAAATATATATATATATATATGCTCGCGCGCATATACACACACAACACACATATAGATAGATAGAGAGAGAGAGAGAGAGAGAGAGAAAGGCGCCTGTCTCTAGTGGTTAAGGTGTAGCACTTATGAACGTAAAATTGGGGTTTCAGTTCCTGAATCGAGTGATAGGATGTGTTTTTGAACAAAACATTGCATTTCACGTTACTCCAGTTCACTTAGCTGGCAAAAGTGAGTAATCCTACGACGGACCGGCGTCCCGTCCAGGCAAGAAGTAGCGCCACAATCTGAGAAAACTGGTCTTGTGAGTCAAGAGCTCCGAAGTATCTTTGGTCCTTTTGGTAAATGTGTGTGTGTGTGTGTGTGTGTGTGTGTGTGTGTGTGTGTGTGTGTGTGTGTGTGTGTGTTTGCGTGTATGTGTGTGTGTAAAATCAAAAGATAGATATTTTAAACATATTTCATGTGGTATTTTTAAATATTTCACGTGCTGAGGTAGCAGAATCGCCAGCACGCTAGGCATTATGCTTAGCGGCATTTCGTCCGTCTTTACGTTCTGAGTTCAAATTCCGCCGAGATTGACTTTGCCTTTAATTCTTATGGGGTCGATAAAATGAATACTAGTTACATACTGAGGTTGATCTAATCGACTGACTCCTAACCCGAAATTGCTGTCCTTGTGCCAAAATTTGAAATCAATATCATATGTGGTATTTTGAGACTCCACTAAGATGAAGTTTGCCCTTCATTTTTCAGGGTTCAATCAAATAAAGTGGTAGTCAAATACTAGAATCAACATGACCGGCTATTCCCCACTTTTGTATTTGAAATCTTGTGTCTATGCAAGAAATCAAGAATATCTACATCTTCTATACCCGTCTTCCAGTTGTCCTCGGCTTCCAGTTTTGTCTTCCAGTTGTCTTCGGCTATCTTATTCCTAGCTCTATACAATTAGGTTTGAACTTGGAATCTTTCTACAATAAAGGTAATAATACTCTATCTTATTCATTTCATATGAGGATGAAGATATAAGATGTGAATCAATTTCTCTGATCCTTTCAAAGGAATTCATTAAATATCGCGTTTTAACCATTTTTGTAACTCTTTAAATTTCTTGTATTCTGTTTATATCTCTATCTATCACTATGTTTAGGACGAGAACTTAAGTTATATTTTTGTTGATGTACTGCAGCCAGAGTACTGGAGATAAGCTTCTGCTAATTCGGTAAATATATCCAGTTTTGATTGTCTACCTAATTAAACTTATAATCAGCATAAAATGCCATGCCCGCCCTCTCTAGCAGTGTTTCTCATAGGGGTGCAAGCCCCAGGAGAGGGCGGCGTGAATTAAAGTGAGGTGAAGAAAATTCATAAAATTAATTTTGAACTTTCAAACTTCTCCATTAGCAGAGCGAATAAAGAATAATATAGATGAAGGCTTCTGTTTTCCTATTAATAATTTCTTTTACTTGAGGCACATGACCCAAAATACTTTTGCAGGGTGCGTCGGGTGGAGAGCTAGTTCTTCAATGGTACTTCATTTTATTCCTAGAAGAATGAATGGAAAAGTTGACTCTGGTGGGATTTCAACTCAGAACGTAAAATGTCGGTAGAAATGTCACAAAGCAATTTTTCCGATGCTCTAACGATTCTGCCAACACTCCAACATGCGGAGAAAAAACAAAAATTTTAACCGGTATTGAAGCGGGAGATAATATTTCTGAACTTGAAGACCATCGTATCATTGGGTTTTGAGTGCAGTTAAACAAGAGAAAATGGATGAATTCGTTCAACCTGATAGAAATTGCTGCTAAACCTCCCTCGAAATAAACCCTGCCGGATGAATTAGATAATTAGTTCTACATGCAAATATTTGGAAACAAAAAGTAGAATTGTTTTGAACGATCATATGTATGCTCCTTTGGTTGCATAGGACTAGTACGACGACAACAAGAACAGGAAGAACAACTCAATATATTTGCTAAATTTCCGAGAAATTTTCCGTCGTGTCCGTCTCTGGAATCGGATCAGATTGAATTGTGACGCTTTATACGGCTTATAATACAGCTTAGACTATTCTAAGCGATATCCATTGTCGACCGCCACTAATTCTTCGGTGAATTAATTTAATTCAACCATAGCATTTATAACAAATTCACCCGCAAAAACACACGCATACAGGCATTAAAATACATATATGCTCATTCAAAAAAAAAAAAAGAATCAAAAATTTAAAAAAAGAGAAGAAAAAAAAACTGCTTGTCACATTTTACTCGTTGTCAAACGGTATTGCATAATGTGAGTAAACATTATGTCAAGAAAACAACAACAAACAAACGAGCGATCAAGCAAACAAACAAACAAATGGAAACACTTAAATGTTCGGCTAATGTC
>NC_142938.1:38816500-38826500 GCF_046866305.1 Octopus bimaculoides
ATATCAAGACTGTTGATTTAGTTTAATCAGGAGTTTATCTTACACTGTGGTGTCCGTGGTGAAAGTTTAATGGCGATTTATTTCATAAAAAACAAAAAAAAGGCTCGGATTTGTGGAGAGAAGACGTTAAATTGAAATTCTGGGTTTCAAACGAATGTGTGTGAGTGCGTAATTACGCGAGTGTGTGTGTGTGTGTGTGTGTGTGTGTGTGTGTGTGTGTGTGTGTGTGTGTGTGTGTGTGTGTGTGTGTGTGTGTGTGTTGTGTGCGTGCGCGCGTGCGTGTGTGCATGTAATGGAGAAGAGAATAGAAATGCTCATGCAGAAATCAAAACCAAATGGCCGACTTTGTTCAGTAATATCAATATTTATTCCTCGTAAGGTGGAAAGAAGCAGAGATGGTAGATTGTCAAATGAGTTAGAATATTTAGCAAAGAAGACATGCACCCAACACCAGAGCTGAAGACACCTCCGAAAGGAGGGGCCCCGCCACGTCAAAACGGTAGAGGAGTAGGGGCCGAAACCGGACGTGGTTCCTCCTGATGATGTCTTCAGCTAACTGGATCCTAATCCACCAAGGGAAGGTATGTCGGAAGAAAGTAATTCAACAACGTGGGTTGATGAACCGTAAGACGTGTGGCCAGAACCTCCTGGAAAATAACCATAGCGACGGACATTCCACAGTTGAATTAGAACAGTCACAAACAGTGAAAGAAGACATGCACCCAACACCAGAGCTGAAGACACCTCCGAAAGGGGGTGGCCCCGCCACGTCAAAACGGTAGAGGAGTAGGGGCCGACACCGGACGTGGTTCCTCCTGATGATGTCTTCAGCTAACTGGATCCTATAAAGGAGCTGTTGTGGTAGCAGACCACGAAACATGGTTGAAATTCCTTCCTACATCGCTTTAGGCTCTGAGTTCCATTCTTACAGGAAATAACTTTGTCCGTCATCTTTTCTACTCTAGGTACAAGGCCCGAAATTTTGGGGGAGGGGACCGGTCGATTAGATCGATCCCCGAGTACGCAACTTGTACTTAATTTATCGACCCCGAAGTTGACCTCGACGGAATTTGAACTCAGAACATAAAGACAGACGAAATACCGCTAAGCATTTCGCCCGGCGTGCTAACGCTTCTCTAAAGATATTGTTTAGCCTCAGGTCAACCCAAGATTCGATACAAGTCAAGTAGTAAGACTGAGTCAATCAACTACAGTATTTCTCCCAACGGAATTATGGCTCTGTATCATCAAATTAAGAAAACGCTAATTATTCTTTAATTAAACCTGAGAAGTGGAGATTTCACTTTATTGCCATCTCCTATTTACATTATTCCTGACTTCAAATTCTGCTAGAGTGGACTCTGCTTTTCGTACCGTAGGGGTTAATAAAATATATATCGGTAATGCACTGCGTCAATTTATATATTTATCTGTAGCAGAGCAAGAAATAGGCTCCTCTTGAGTGAAGACAATGCCTCAGTTTTAAATCGATTTTGGTGCTAGTTCTTTTCAGTTGCGTACGTCGTAACATCCAAGCATAATACATCCCTTTACGTTCAAATCCTGTCGAGGAAAACTTTACTTATCACCTGTGGAGATCGATAAAATAAAGTAACAGCTGTGCATCGGTATCGATTGAATCAACCGCCTTCATTGTATATAGTGTTACTCGCAGAACCAAAGAGGTAAGAACAACTTTTGCAGTCTCTAAGTACAGTTTTGTCTACCAGGAGTTGATCCTTGGTACCTCTGCACTTACACTTGCAACCCTTCTGCTCATTTGGCAGGACTCCATTTTTTCCAGATGTCCATACGTTGTATTATTATTATTATTATTATTATTATTATTATTATTATTATTATTATTATTATTATTGTTATTGTTGTTGTTGTTGTTGTTGTTGTTGTTGTTATTATTATTATTATTTTAGTGTCCTGTGAACTCTTTAACGACACTTTATAAAGAGTCGCTGAGAAGGTCACAAGATGTATGACGAAAGAGCTTAGACAAAGAAAAGAAAACACTCCCGAGACAAATAGGATTTAATTGTTGACTCCAGAATGAAAAAAAACAACTATACTCTACATTTGGTTTGAATACAACTGCTACAATCTTTTTACTTTCTAGAGAAATAATCGATTTAATCGGTCTATTATATTGATTAGTTTTACAAAGATCTTAATATCTGCTTCGAATCTACAGCTTAATAAGACCAGAGCTAATCCGCCTTTCCGAAGTATTTAGTCAACTGAGAGTACAAGACTTTCCTCTGAACACCAGTGTATTTCCGCTGTATCTAACATTCATTTTCATCCGGGTGGATTGAATCATCGGTACCTTGCTCAAGGAAACAGCGCACCGCTTGATTCAAGATTCGAACCCTCAACATAAAGATTGTGAGCCCAACACCCTAACCACGATGCGTTGTATCTTTACTGTCTTAACTATGCAAGACCAATTATTGAAGATAATAATAAATTGACTGGTTGCACACAAATATAGTTTTGCTTCGGTTTTGATCGGCCCAAGACGCCGATAAACGGTAAAATCAATAATAACATGAATAGAACTGAATTACTGTGGGGTCATAGCTTCAATCCTCTCCACCTACCATTCAGTCCATATATCGACGGCACAACTACTTCTAAGTCCACACAAGTGCCACACCTCCAACACAACTACCTCTACATCCAACACAACTACCACTACCTCCAGCACAGCTACCTCTACCTTGAACACTACTACCACACCTCCAACACAACTATTACTGCATCAAACACAGTTACTACACCTTCAGCACAACTATCTGTACCTCCAACACAGCTGCCATACCTCCAGCACAACAACCACCACCTCTACCACACCTACCATTATTATAAAACCAAGAAAAATTCCGCCACACCAACCCCCATATTCACAATCGCCATAACCATTACCACTCTAAGAATTGCTATATTTTTTCGTTACTAGATCAGAGTATAAGAAAGGCGGAGACAATCGATATATAGGAACCATATTTTAATGACTCTGCATGAATGAATGGCAAAGTTGACTCCGGTTCTGTTTGAAATCATATCTCTAGGATTCCAAAGTAACTATCTTAGATGTTCCTGTCAAAAACTCTGTAATTGCAAGTCAGTTTTGTTATTGATTGTAAAATACTATTTATCTGTCATAGGAATCAAGCATGAACAATTTGAGAGACGAGGAATGGACGGGTGTAACCATCACAGCTTTTTCAGCATCACAAGGGACATGTGTGGCAAAAAAAAAAAAAAATTGGTTCCACTAGGAATAGAAGTTGGATAGCGCATGCTATCTTATGACTCGAAGAATAAAAAGAGTAGGCGTAATAAATAAATGAAATATCTATTAAGCCTTTAAGATCCTTAAAAGTCTAGTGTTAAGTTTCAGTTTTATGATGTGAAGTAAATGAGCAGGAAACAATCCGCTGGCATGGAAACCTGGTAAACTATCTTATCAGTTATAAATATCTGTGCAAACTAAGACAATGTCGAAAGAAGTGTCCCGTAAAAAACATATCAAGCGTCCGTAGTGAATTTGAACTCGCGATTTGTGAGATGCTAGCTTAAGGCGGTGAGCTGACTGAATCGTTAGTGCGCCGGGCAAAATGCTTAGCAGTATTTCGTCTCTCCTTACGTTCTGAGCTCAAATTTCGCCGAGATCGACTCTGCATTTCATCCTTTTGGTGTCGATCTAATCGACTATCACCTTTCACTCAAATTGCTGGTCTTGTGCCAAAATTTGAAACTGATGTATGAGATGTTATACCAATTCGTCAAGCGCATCAACAATGTCGGCACAAAAACTTACATAGCAAGCGACGTACGAGGTTATGCTACGTTCATGCTTTTCTTAAAATATTATTGTCATGGATGAAGTGTTGATAACGATTGTGCTCGGGGTACATTATTGAATAGTACGTGTTAAAACAAGACAAACAATTTTGCCATTTCAGTAGGCATGCAAATTCTAAAGTGTATTTGTCAGAATGAAGACACTTTTATATTCGTAACATTGCGGGAGACTGATGGACAGAAAGAGAGAGACAGCGAGAGAGAGAGAGAGAGAGAGAGAGAGAGAGAGAGAGAGAGAGTAAGTGAGTAAGTGAGTGAGTGAGTGAGTGAGTGAGAGTGAGTGAGTGAGAGTGAGTGAGTGAGTAAGTGAGTGAGTGAAGGAAGGAGGGAAATAAACAGATTGATAATAGGTGGGCGTATTACGAAAGAAAAGCAAATAGAAAGAATAAAAGAATGACACAATATATATATATATATATATATATATATAGTTCAGATAACATTGCGATAGATAGATAGATAGATAGATAGATAGATAGATAGATAGACAGACAGACAAACAGACAGACAGATAGATAGATAAATAGACAGACAAATAGCTAGATAGATAGATACATTTCTTTTATTAGCCACACAGGGCTCAACGAAGATGAGACAAATACAACGTAGAGCTTTTCTTTTTGGGAGGGGGAAGGAAAAAAGGGGGGGTCGATCAAAAGGGATCGTAGGAAGGAAAAGGGGGTAGTTCGATCAAAAGGGATCAAAAGGGATCAAAAAAAAAAAAAAAGGGCGATCAATAGGGATCGTGTATCACACAGTAATGTTCTCGTGTAAAAGGAGGGGAGGACAGTTTAGGTTTGGCCGTGGAAAGAAAAGCCTACGGAAAAGACCACGGTAACCTTGGTCAATATTCTCACTGAAGAAACTATAACAGTAAGTGACTCTCTTTTGCCTTTTTGTTTTCTTTTTTTTTTCTTGGATTTTTTATTTTTTTTTTTTAGTTCATAGGGTTATGCTCAAGATGGCTCCGTCGTTCACACGTGCCATCCTTGCTACATTCACCCATCTTTTTTTGAAGCATTCACTAGACAAGACTTCCCTTTCTACTCTCACCTTCCTCTTCAGGTGATACTTGAAGAAGTTGATGAGAGATTGCCCAGAGAGGAAAGTCTTTGTCTCTAGACCTTTCAGACGCGTCCACCATACACATTCTTTCGCCATAGCCACAAGTACGATGAAAATAGCTCTTCCTTCCCGTTTAAAGGAAGGAGGCGCGACAATATTCACGATAGACTCGGCTGATAGACCGACTCGTCCCACACGCGATAGCAGTTGTTCGACGTAAGCCCACAGCTCGGAAATGGTGGGACACTGTACGAGTGCGTGCAGAACGGTTTCGTCGCTCTGCCGGCATCTCGGACAGGTCGGCCCCGTGTTTCTCGAGCCATGCCTGTAGAGCTTATCCCGAACGGGTAGTGCTTCTCGATAACACTGCCAGGCCAGGGATCTCTGGAAGTTGTCCATAGGTCCCGGTCCGAAGGTCGTCTTAAACAGGCGGGTCAGGTATTCCTCGTCGACGCCCAGGTTCGCCCCGAGATCGTCGTCGTACCTTCCCTCCACTAATCCACTATAGAATGCGTTAGTTGTGATGCAGTCGCTCAAGGTTGACCCGGGTTGTTGGAGTTGCCGAAGAGCAGCGCGACACTCGCGGTGCCATTCGCCCTTCCTCGGCCTCTTCTTGATCCACGACTGCAGTTCGGTCATGGAGACGAGCTGCGGGAAAGCGCGCCGCACAAACGGCGACCACACCTGTTCACCGTTGTCTACGTAGAGCCGGAGATGTCGCAGTCTCAGAGTGTGTCTGCGCATCATCAACCACGGCATGCCCAGTCCTCCTTTTAACGGGTGTTGGCAGCAAACGGATCGCCTAACCATCGGAACGCTTCCTTTCCACAAGAAGCGGAAGAGGATGCGTTCCAGTTTGGTGATGGTAGGGTCGGGACAAGGAACGACGGTCAGGCGGTAGTAGATGACGGACGCGATGTACGAGTTCGCCACCTCCGCCCGACCTTTCAGGGAAAGCTTCCTTTCGGCCCATTGCCGGGCTAGAGTGGCCACCCTTCTCGTTATCTCGTCCCAGTTCTTCTCCATTTGGAGGTCTGGACCGAACCAGACCCCGAGCAACTCAACCGGACCGTCAGTCCAACGTCCCGCGACAGAGGCACTGCTTGACGGCATGAGCTTGCTTCTCCAGGTGCCGAGCCGCAAGCCCACTGACTTATCCCGGTTGATTTTTGCTCCCGTTACCGTTTCGTAGTCTTTCAGTGTCTCGCCGACAAGCTCGATGTGCTTTTGGCTAGACACTATGACGGTGACGTCGTCCGCGTATGCCGACACGCTCGTCCCGCATCCCAACTCTCGCGGGATGCCCCTCAGCGTCGCCAGCTTCCGCAGTAGTGGCTCGAGAGTCAATACGTACAGGAGCGACGAGAGGGGGCATCCCTGACGGACCGAACGTGCAATGTCGAATGGTCTTGATATGTGCTCATTGACGCGAACTACCGAACGGATGCCCCTGTACAAGGCAGCCATCCAGCCGCGGAAAATGGGACCGAAGCCGGCCGCCATGAGGCGTTTGCGCCTTGCCGATCAGTTTCTCGATGACAAGCGCCAACCGCTTGGCTAACACCTTGGCCAAAATTTTCATGTCTGCATTGAGCAGAGTGATGGGCCTAAAGTTATCTATGACGTCCCCCTTGTTTGGATCTTTCTTCAGGAGCTCCTCGGCTCACAAAACCGGGAATGCTCCCGTTCTGCTGCCAGTTGCAGTACACCGCCACCAAGACGTCTCCAAACAAGTCTGGCATACAGTTGTAAAGCTCGTAGGGAAGACCATCCAAGCCCGAAGATTTGTCCCTCGAGCATCCCGCCATCGCGTCCCTCACTTCCGCCGCCGTGATGGCACCTTCGCAGCACTCCGCCTCTCTTGTTGAAAGTCGTGGCAGGCTGTGCAGGTAGGCACTGAAGTCCACCCTGCGTTCTCGCTCGCCACTCGTCCCAAACAGTCGAGTAAAGTGCCGCTGAAAGGCCTCACACATTTTGCCTGGCTCGAGCAGTTCGCGCCCCTGTTCGTCCACCAGAGACCGAATGGTGGCTCTGTTGCCCTGTTGCGCCTCCGCCACCCGAGCCTCTCGCGCGGCTCCAACACCTTCGTTCCTTAGAGCACGCATCCTAGCCCTGACAACGCACCCTTCATGTTTGGCGTTGAAGTGTTGGTCTAGGGCCAACCTCGCTGCCAAAACGTTGGATGCGATGCCACTTCTAATTGCCTCTTCTAGTTTCTTAACTAGTTCACCCTCTACTCTGTTTCTGTCTATGACTAGTGCTTTGCTATACCTAACCGCTTCTGCTTTTATTGCTCTCTTGAGGGCAAACCACCATTTGTTATTGATGATGGCTCCCGTCAAAGCCCTCTTTACTAACGTGCTAATCCGGTCTCTGAAAACTTGTCTCGACGGGAAAGACGCGTTTAGTTTCCAGTAACCGGGGCCCTGCCTATGTGTCTTATCTAAGTCTAGCGTACACGTCACAAGTTTGTGATCCGTGTAGCTGACTATGTGAAATCGTGGACACCCTATGCTATCTCTATCTACTCTCCTACACAGTACTCTATCTAGATATGATCTCGACGACCCGATGCGGTTTGTCCATGTCCACATTGGCGCATTCGGATGGTCGAGTCAGATAGATAGATAGATAGACAGACAGACAGACAGACAGATAGATAGATAGATAGATAGATAGATAGATAGATAGATAGATAGACAGACGGATAGACAGACAGATAGACAGGTAGATAGATAGATAGATAGATAGATAGATAGATAGATAGACAGATAGACAGACAGGCAGACAGACAGATAGACAGATAGGCAGATAGACAGATAGGCAGGCAGACAGACAGGCAGACAGGCAGGCAGGCAGGCAGGCAGACAGACAGACAGACAGAGATAGATAGATAACAGAAACAAGAGAGAGCCCGAGGTAGACAGGCAGATTGTCAGTCGTAATGACCAGATCGATGAATTTGAAATACGGCAAGGAAATGACAGATATATTTCGAAATTTGATGCCAAGAATTAAGGCTGGAATGCGACCGTGACAATTGACTTGTTCTGACCAATTACTAGAAGCTTCTGCATCATTAAATAACAACCACAAACGAATTGCAGTAACACATTTAAAGTGAGGTTTATCATATACAGCAGTTATTGTGTAGCGTGCAGTGAAATCTGTTAACTGTAGTCCAAGAAGTAGCGATGCTTGGAAATCTGATGCCTTCACTTGCAGAAGTTATTTCTCTTGTCTTGATCGATCGAAATTGATTGGTTGGGGTTGTGTAGTTCCCAGATCGGTTTTGAGCGATGAAAGTTGTGATCAAAGGCGTTTAAGCTATAACTATTCTATCTCGGTTTTTCTTTTCGTTTTTTCCCCCGTGTGATTAGAGGAAGATTTGGTTGCGCTTTCTAGTACATCAAGTGATCAGGTAGGGTTGCTTCATGTTGGCTGTCAACAATGTTATTTGAATTTTTAATGTTTTTTTTTTATTTGTTGTTATGAATTCTCTAGATCACACTGGTTAGTTTGTTGGTGTTGGTGATGGTGATGGTGTAGTGATGTTAATGGTAGTGTTGTTGTTGTTGTAGTTGATGATGATGTTATTGTTGATAGTGGTGGTGGTGGTGGTAGTGGTGGTGGTGGTGGTGGTGGTGGTGGTGGTGGTGGTGGTGGTGGTGGTGGTAATGATGATGATGATTGTCGAGCATACCTAAGAATAAAGGCATCACAGCCATGATATTCCTAAATACATCACATTTCTGGACAAAAATAACAAAGCAGGCTAAATGAGATGGTCATGACTGGAACGACTTTAATCGTTGCTCCTATTCAATCTCAAGAAAGTTGACCTTATGCTACATCACACCAGCACTACAAACCAACAGATAACTTGACATATTTTCCATCATTGTCTTAATTAATCTCGGGTGCGTGTGTTGAGTAGGAATTTTATCATGAGTCACGAGTGTAGTAGCATTTTCCGTAATACTGCAGTAATACTGTTGTGTCAACGCCCCAGGCGAAGAAGTAGGATCTCCCAAGACATATAAATAGAGGTAGTCTGGCCGTGGTAGAGTGTTGAGTAGCAGTCGAGTAGCAGTTGTGTAACGGTTGAGTAGAGATCATCCGAAGGTGCTAGATAGCAGGAGCTTGAGACAAAACAGTGGCGACGAGGATTTCGTAGCTCACACAGCCACTGGTAGTATTTGAGACATAAATACCTTGCAGGAAAGTCACATATATATGTTATTTTGACACAGGTATTAAGGCGGCGGACTGGCAGAATCGTTAGTACGCCGGTTAAAATGCTTAACGGCATTTTGTCCGTCTTTACGTTCCGAGTTCCGCCGAGCCATACTTTGTCCTTTTGGGGGTCGATAAAATAAATACTAGTTGAGCCCTGAAATCGATGTAATCGACTTACCCCCGCCCTTGAAATTGCTGGCCTTATGCAAATATTTGAAACCAATATATGTATCTTTCACACAAATATTTTAAGAAGTCGACAATTTCTGTCCTAGAGAAGAAATACATGTAGCAATTTTAGATCTAGTCAATGCTTTGAACATTTTCCAAAGTGTAAGGGGGTATATAAAGTTGTTCCTCAGAATTTCCAGGATCGCATAGTTTATATTTCCATTCTAAGTACTTCTTTATGTGTTTCATTTGTTTTTCGAAGAAGTTACACACACACACACACACACACACACACACACACACACACACACACACACATATATAAATGCCATGTGGGCACAGCCTGAGGATTGCGGGAAGAACACTAGACGTGTTAAAAAATGCTGACCTCTTTTCCTCGCATGAAACCAATAGTAGCTCACAAAAATATAGTGTTTATTAAATATTATTTATCTCCCACTAGATAGAATACATTTTTGTCGATCTTAATATCAAGATTACAGTACACACACACACTGGCACACAAACACACACACACACACACATACACACACACACACACACACACACACACACACACGTGTATGTATGTATGTATGTATGTATGTATGTATAGGGTCATCTCATAAATAATGCGGTTTTTTCA
>NC_142938.1:38834000-38841500 GCF_046866305.1 Octopus bimaculoides
AATTTGAGGGAAAAAAGCCATGCGACTCGTACTGATAGAGTAGAGATTTCAGACGTTTTTTGTTTTTTTTAATCAAAGATCATTGAGGTTATTCTGTCCAGGGGAAGTGCAAAGAAAGAACAAATAAATAAATAAAAAGACTGCAATATTAACATCAAGAAGAAGAAGAAGAAGAAGAAGAAGAAGAAGAACAACAACAACAACAACAACAACAGTCTACAGAATTTTCTATTCGAAAGGCAGGAGTAAATTGAGGAAATTTCATTTAGAAATGTGACTATATATGTTTAACAAGTACTATTGACCGGTACCATTTTTTTTTTTTTTTTGTCGATCCCGAGAGGGTGACAAGCAGAGATGACCTCAGCAGAATTTGAACTCAGAATGTAAAGAAAAGAGTTGAAACATACCGCAAAGAATTTATTTGACGCTTTTCTAACATAGGTACAAGACCAGAAATTTGAGAATTTGGTCGATTAAATCGACTTAGTACATGACTGGTGCATTATTTTATAGTGTCCCAAATGATACAAGTTAACCATAGAGGAATTTTAAATAAAAGATATAAAATAGTCAACCTTAAAACGCAAAAACAATAATTGGCGTAATGATAATAACAATGGGTTGGTGCAGAGGGGGAGAGTAAGTCGATTAAATTGACCTCCAATACTCAACTGCTACTTATTTTATCGACTGTCAAAGAGCTAAGTCGACTTCGGCGGAATTTGAACTCAGAACGTGCTAACGATTCTGCCAGCTTAATAATAATAATCCTTTCTACTAAAGGCACAAGGCCTGAAATGTTGGTAGGAAGGGACTAGTTGATTTTATCGACCTCAATACTCAACTGCTACTTATTTCATCGAACCCGAAAGGATGAAAGGCAAATTCGACCTCGCCGGACGAAATGCCGCTAAGCATTCTGCCCGGCGTGCTAACGATTCTGTCAGCTGAATAATAATAATAATAATAATAATAATAATAATATATAAGTCTGTCCCACAAGATCAAGATGTCTCAAGAAAGGAATATGAAAAGCTTTCTCACTATAAAGATCAGCAAATTGAACTCACAAAAATGTGGAAGCTTAGTAATGCGATAATACCAGTGGTAATTGGTGCGTTGGGAATGATAAAGAAGGGAGCTGAGAAGTATATTAAGCAACTCCCTGGTAATCCCAATCTCCGTGAACTACAAAAAGTAACCTTGATAGGTACAGCCCATAAACTACGGAGAGCACTCTCCGTCTAAAATGGAATAAATGTGGTGTTGAATTTAGCATGCATAGCAAAATAAAAGTGCTCTTGCTACTCTTGGCCTCCGGAGGATGCCTGGTACCGAGGCAGCTGAAATAAAGTTATAATGAAACGAAGCCATAAATAATAATAATAAGAGCTTCTATTGAAAGTTTGCTTCTTAGGGACAGGAAAGATTATAAAGAAGCGCTTCAAAGGTTATTGAAAGACTGTGGATACCAAAGGTTACAGGTAGGAACCCGTTACCCACGTAAATTCTACCAAGACCGAACCTAAATCAAATTAATGATAATAACAACAACATTTAGTGAGTGGAGTTAATCGATTTCATCGATTCCAGGATATGACTAGTATTTGTATTACTGATCCTGAAAAAGATAAAAGGCAAAGTTGACCCGAGCGGAATTTGAACTCAGTACGTTATGAGTCGGAAGAAATACCGCTATGCGTTTTGTCCGACGCACTACCGACGATAATAAAAAATCACAACAACAATAGCAACAATAATTGAGATGAAAATCGAGAAGAGAAAGGATGGGTGTTGAAGGAAAGCAAAATATCATGTTGACAGTAGTTTGACAAATATAGTGGAAGAATAGGAGGAGAAAAGAGTAGAGAAAGAGCAATAAAGATGTAATCTAAACGAATAATGGAAGGGCCTGACATGTGTGTTTTGAGTGGTGGCGATGGACGTGGTGGTGGTAGTGGTGGTAATGGAGTGGCGTTGGTAATGAAGGGTTTGGGACTCGGTAAAATTGAAATTAGCATGAAACAAACAAAGCAAAAACAAAAAGAAAAATCCACTAAAATCTGGTGTGATAAATTGATTGAAGATTAACAAGGCCGTGTTTGTTACATAGCTTTTAGAGAGAGAGTGCGGTTCATCAGATAAAGCGTTATATAGACGGATAGAGGCGGTGTAACGGAAGTATAAACAAATCGAGACATCTACCTATCTACATTTCTATCTATTTACACCCACTCTTTTCCTATATATATGTGTATGTGTGTGTGCGTGTACTTACATACACATAGACATACACACATGTATGTACGTGCATCTATGTGCATGTGTATTTTTAAATGACATTAAGAACAGTAGAGAGTATTTACTAAAAGAAAAAAGAATTCAATGCTGGAGTAGGGTGTAAATATTTTATTTAAATAGATAAAGAAATGTGACTTCGTGGTTTCATCAGCAATGGGTCGATATATATAAATAAATATATATATATATATATATATATATATATATGTATTATGTATGAATGTATATATATGTGAGTATGTGTGTGTGTGTGTGTGTATGTATGTATTTATGTATATATACATGCGTACATGTGTGTGTGTGTGTGTGTGTGTGTGTGTGTGTGTGTGTGTGTGTGTGTGTGTGTGTGTGTGTGTGTGTGTGTGTATAGTTAACCGCGTGTATGCCACTCTATCAGAATATTTGCGCAGTCTGTAATCTGGTCGTGACCAGGAAGTAATAGCAACGTGATTGTGAGTGAGTTTGGTGTCAATTTGTGATCATAAATTGATGTTTACAAAAGAATAATATTTACTATTGTTTCTATTTAACCTTTCAGCTATTTATTCATCTTTTTTTTCATAATCTTCATACTAATTCTTGTCTTTACATCAAATCAAAACGGAACATTTTGATATATCTGCAGTAGAATGCTGACTTTGAGCACCGTAAAATGGCCCATAGATTACTAACGGAACAGATGAGATGGCATTGCCTGAACTTAACCAGTTTTATGTTTTATACTATATTTTGGAAAATCAGATACACAATCTCAGTGCGGTGTAGACGGTTTGTCAGTGACTTACCTGTGAATGGAATTGTGGTTCGAATCCAGTTAGTGATGTTGTTCGTCTCTTATTTTTTTTTTTTTTTTTTGTATATAAGATGTTTACAATTTAATTTAGTTGTCGAACTTATAGATCGTTAATAGGTTCACATAGATTTGCTTATATTGATCTGATTAAATAGACTGATATGTCACTACAAAATATAACAAGTGAGGAAAAGTTTTAGCGATCGAATTGTTTCGAAGTCAAATCAAAATCCTCAGAAATGATTTGTGTTGCAAGATTCAAATGCCGCTACCAATTTAGGAAGGATATCCCAATGCGGTTTCTCCTGATATTTGTTCCTGTTTAAAAGTATTTTTTTCTTTTTATCTGCTAGTCTCGCTTTTAAATTTTTGACAGATTAGTTTCTTCATATAATAATACCGTCCTCTTTCTCTTTTTCTCTCACTCTTTCTGGCCTATTTCTATTATACTTTAAGCAAACTGTCTTGGCCAGCACTGTCTGACATGTTTCCACTCGGCCTTCCTGGTCCAAAGCAGTAACTGGTGCAATGCAGTTCCACCACTCTCGACTGGCACTCAGCTGCATAACGACTATTTGCGCATCGGTGTTTCCATGAAGCTTGGCCTCCAGATCAGTGAACTTTGCAAATACCGCTGTGGATCCACTATGGACTCTTCCAGACTCCACCTATTGTCATGCCATAATAGTGCTGGCCACCTTCCACACCATGCTGCACTCAAAGAGATGTTAAAGCACTGTCAAGGCGTTGCAGGCTTCTCTTTCCAGCTCGAGACAGCGGGGATGGACAGCGGAGACGGTAAAAGCCAGACTGCATGAAAATCTTCCCGTTCTGCAGTGTTAGGCCCCTCATCTTAGTTGCCATATTCTGCGACACCTCCGACGGCAATCTGGTGTGTTTAGTAGCCAGCTCATTGTAGTTATTTGTGCTAGATTAATTGGTTCTCGCCCAGAAACACGATTATTAATCGACCATTTCTCCTGTGTTATCAATATATTTTAGTAAAAATCGAGGGAAGTCCAGCAATCCCTCGACTATCGCGGGTGCTACGTTCCAACTTCCCCCGCGATAGGTAAAAATCCGTGAAGTAGAAACAGTACTGTACTGTATTTTTTTAAATAAATTTTATAATTTGTATATATTTATTTTATTATAAATGCAAAACAACACCAGGGAGGAATCGACGTAAGCTTAAATAATAAACCACGATAGGTGAACCGCGATATGGTGAGGGATTATTGTACAACGTTTTCTCCACTTTACAGTTCCCTCTGCTAGCCCTCTGCTGTCGATATTGAAATCCCCACCTATTGACTGGAAGATGACAGAGAGATATAACAGCAAGCTTTTTAAATAACGATTTGGTATTCCTCTTTTTCAACTCACCCTCACTTAGAATTTCAACACCAGCGTATATAATCGTGGGAAGTGTAATGTAATTTTTTAAAGACTTATGACTAATTGGGCTTATATTCATATAGTTAACAATGATGTTTTTGCTGAGATATGGTCAAGAAGAAGATAATCGGTTGAGGTAACAATTCATCTAGTAGTAGCCAGTTTGATAAAATATAACGTCAGGATTAAGACTAGCTAATCAAGATTTGCATTGGCACTGAAACAGTTTTCCAACTTAAGTGTCAATGAAAGATGAAAAGTAACTGTAAAGGAGTTCTCTTTTTTTTTCTTTTTTTTTTTACTTCAGATCGAACCTTTTTCTCGAAAGTAGAAACGTCTAGACTGAAGTTCATTTCGCATATGTCCGTGATATACTGATAGCTCAGAGTAATCTCAAACTGTTATTAGAATAGCCAGCTTTCGATACGTCATACACTGAGTAGAGTATGAATTACTCTGAGCAACACCTTGTTCGCATCGGTGTGCAGAATTTCTTCCAGCTCTTTACATTCTGAGTTCAAATCCGACTGAGGTTAACTTTGGCTTTCGTCCTTATGGTGTCGATAAAATGAAGTGCTAGTCAAAAACTGGGATTGAAGGTATCGACAAACATAATCATTTCAAAACTGTTCGTTTCGTGCTAAATCAGAAACAATTATGATAGAGTACTAAATGTTTTATTCAATACATAAAACAAGAAATATATTTTTGATTCTTGTAAGGTTGTTACTAAGTTCAATGTGGATTTTGTGGTAAAGTTTTGGACTCTTTTCAACCTCAAAGAGAGTAAATTCCGACAAGTTGAAATATGTAAGATGATTTTGGAATATAGTTTGACAATATCATAGATTGTAGAATTAGTTATAACCTGGTAAGGAAGAACCGCCAAAATTTCCAATTACCTCGAGCTATATTGTTGAAATAACTAAACATTGGCAAAGTCAGATGATATGCGCTTGATCTACTATTACGTTCGTGTGTGTGTGTGTGTGTGTGTGTGTGCGTGTGTGCGTGTGTGTGTGTGTGTGTGCGTGTGTGCGTGTGTGCTGTGTGTGTGTGTGTGTGTGTGTGTGTGTGTGTGTGTGTGTGTGTGTGTGTGTGTACGGAGAAAATAAAAGGAACAAAGGAGGAGAGAGAGAGGAGGGAAGTATTTAGAAGAGAGTCAGGAAGAGCTTATAATGTTCTTTTTCTTTTACATAATATGGCGAACAAATCGTAACCTAACAATGCTGTCGTTCACCAAATATGAGGTAAATTCTTTAAAAAGAATAAGTACAGAACAAAATGAAGCTGCAAAATGGCAACATCAATTATTATCATTCAGGGAACAAATAATAAAGATATCAATCATACACTGGGGAACGATTTCATCGGTTTGACTCACGATGGGTAAATTACGACTACTGCAACTGTCACTGTAGCTGTTGTCGATCTTTTACCTTTCACTTGTTTCACTCATTGGCCTGCAGCGATTCTGTGGCACCGCCTTGAAGAATTTTTGTCGAATTCATCGACCCAGGTACATTTTTTACCTTTTAAGCCTGGTTGGCAAGAAAGTAATTTCGGTTTTTAGTGCGAAATAAAAGTCATTTTTTTTTTCCTACAAAGAATTAACTTGAAATCAATTGTATATTTTCCATTTTGTTCGATGATCTTTTGCTATCTTTCTGACAATTTCATGATTCCGCGCTCATAGAACTTCTGGTCCTTATTAGCCAAACACTGAAACAAGTGCGATTTCAGGTCATCATCATTATTGAAAGTTTTACCATTCAAAGAATTTTGCAAACTTCGAAATAAATGGTAATCTGATGGTGCAAGGTCAGGGCTATATGGTGGATGTGACATCACTTCCCAACCAAGTTCCACTAATTTTTTACAAGTTAGCAAAGACGTGTGTCGCTACCGATGTCATGGTGGAACGCAATTCCTTTACGATCTGCCAATTCAGGACGCTTTTCTTTAATTGTTGCCTCCAGTTTCATTAGCTATTGACAGTGAACATCTGAATTGATCGTTTGGTTCCTTGGAAGCAGTTCAAAATACACAACACCTTTGCAATCCCACCAAATTGACAGTATGGCCTTTTTTATGCAATTCAGCTTTCGATGTGGTTTGTGCTGGTTCGTTACGCTTGGACCATGATCGTTTTCGATTGATGTTATTGTAGGCAATCCATTTTTTATCACCAGTGATGATTCTTTAAAAAGGAAGGTTGATTTCATCGCAAATACTAATTCGGTGTGTTAAGTGAATCTCTTTCAATTTATGTGGAACCTAAATATCGAGCTTCTCAACGAGTCCAAGACATTTGAAGTGATTTTCGATTGTTGTGTGTGATACATTTAATCTCTCTACAATCTTTCGCACAGTTAAATGACTATCAGATTCAATTATGGCTTTGATTAAGTCATCATAAACTTCAGTAGGTCGACCAGAACGTCGGTCATTTTCAGTGAAAAATCTCCAGAACGGAATTTTTAAAACCATTTCTGACATGTGCGTTCTCTTAAGCAATCGACACCATAAACTTCACATATCTCTTTGTGAGCCTCTGCAGCTTTCTTGCCTTTACGAAAATAAAATAAGTAAAACATATCGAAAATATTTGTTTTTGCACTCCATGTTAAAATTGACACTGAACTAACAGCTGTAATCAAAATTACGTGCAATTTGCTTCTAGAGTAAGCTAAAAGTAATGGCTATCAAATGTCAAAAGGAAAAAAAAACATTGACAAAATTCATTAAAAATATCATAAATCACTTTGCGAAAAACGAAATTACTTCCTTCATAACCCAATATAATATTGGTCTCTTTTGTCGAACCGCTAGATACGGGGGGGTGGCGTAAAAACACCAATGATGGTTGTAAAGTAGTGGTGGGGGACAACAGTAAACATACGCGCGCGCGAACACACACAAACACACGTATGTACAAGGCAGTCTTCTTTCAGTTTCTGTCTACCAAATCCACACACAAAGCTTTGGTTGGACCGAGGTTTTAG
>NC_142938.1:38851500-38866500 GCF_046866305.1 Octopus bimaculoides
ATATTTCACTGCATGTTGTATCTTTTTATCTTTATCTTTTATCTTTTACTGGTTTCAGTCATTGGACGGTAACCATACTAGTTTTTAAGTCTGTTTCTTATACTATTGGTCCCGTTTTGTCGAACAAAAATGAGAACACAAATAAACTAACACTGCTTTCAAGCGGTAGAAGAGGGCACAAACACATAGACACTCACATACATACATACATACATACATACATACATACATACATACGTACGTACGTACGTACATACATACATACATACATACATGCATACACACACACACACACACACACCACACGCACATACACGATTGGCTTTTTTCTGTTTCTGTTTACCATATTCACTCACCAGGCTTTGGTCGACCCGGGGCTGTAGTAGAAAATACTTGCACAATGAGACTGAATGCACAGTGAGACTGAACCCAAGACCACATGGTTGCGAAGCAAGCTTCTCACACACAGAGGTCCGCCTTCTCCTATACGTGTTTTTATTTTGCAGCTCGTCCTGCTAAATCATTTTCGTTCTGCCTGTAAAAATATACTGATAAATATATAGTATTGAATCCAATGCAGAAATTTTAGTTTTTCAGTGACAGGGTAAGTGTCAAAACAGTTAATGTTATTCCATCGCGGTATATCATAACCCTCATGCAATAATAGTCGTCTGATGAGTTTGGGTGTTCGGCACTATATCGTGATATACTGCTTCGTGGTTCATATAAACCGAGGAATATATAAACACCCTCATAAAAACTACCACATATAAAGGCGCACATAATCACATAAGCACACTTATATGTAAACATGAATGTATATATGTATGTATATATGTATGCATGTATGTATGTATAAGTGTATGAATCCATCTATTTATCTATTTACCTATACACATACAATTGTTTCATCAAATTTCAGGTAATCAATCTTCTATACCATGCAGTAATATATGCAACTATTGATTTTTGAGGATTCATAAAAATGACATACCTAATCAGACTCATCAGAATTACGAATTAAATTCCTTTACAAGTATGTATGTATGTGCGTGTGTGTATGTATGTATGTATGTATGTATGTATGTATGTGCGTGTGTGTATGTATGTATGTATGTATGTATGATTGTATGTATGTATGTATGTATGTATGTATGTATGTATGAATGAATGAATGTGTGTATGTGTATATGTATATATGTATGTATGCATGTATGTGTGTGTATATCCATATATACACACATACTTATTATCGCATATTAAATATGTCTGTTTATAAATATATATATGTGTGTGTGTGTGTGTGTGTGTATAATTATTTATTCTTACATATTACATATGCATACACTCAGAGGCACACCCATGCACATACTCAGACACACACACACTAACAAACGCACACATACACACATGGTGCTTATTACCTAGAAATGACATTAAAAAACAAAATTAATGTCAGCACAGAATTGTATATTCGCGCAGAATTGAAACAATATTTTCTAAAATGGTTTTAAGACAATATCTGAAATTTACGCGGTGCTTAAACCATAAAAGTATGTCTTTTGTCTCTTCACTTAAAAATACACAAGAAACAGAATTCATTCTTAGAATAATGCAGTTCCACAAAACATCGAAGGTTTATTGTCTCTATCTATTCTAAACAATACTTAATAATCTTGCTTTGCTGTCGTTAGATGAGTGTCTATTTTATGATGTGGATATGTAATACATTTATTATTATATATATATATATATATATAATTCTTCAAGGCGATGCCTAAGCATGGCTGCCATGAAATAATTATATATATATATATATATATATATATATATATATATATATATATATATATATATATATATATATATATATATATATATATATTATGCAGATAGTGTTGAAATCCAAGTTGCGTTCTCCCGAAGCACATTTGTTCATTCCAGCATTCTAAGTCTGTGTGTAGATATTATATTTGTGTGTAGTGTGCATAAGAGTTGAAAATACTGGACAATATTTTTCTGCAATTTTATATCAAAATAGGAGATTCGAAAAAAAAAATTTCGTATTATTTATTCACTACTACACATGTTCATTTGTTAATAGCAGTTACAAAACTGTGCATGTGCTAGAAAAACATGCAAGATATCTACTATTAGAAATTCTTCAGACAGAGAGTCACACATACACATACACACATACACACAGCACCAAACATATCTGTTTGTGTGTGTGTGTGTGTGTGTGTGTGTGTGTGTGTGTGTGTGTGTGTGTGTGTGTGTGTGTGTGTGCGTATATATATATATATATATATACATAATGAGAGGGGGAGAGAGAGAAAGAGAGAGAGAGAGAGTCAACAAATGAGATCCACAGTTTCTCAATATAGAAAACACTTAGCAGCGCACAAATAATTTGAACTTACTCTCCGAAACCTTTACCGAGGACCAATTTTGTGGAGTAAAGCATGACTATAAGAGGAATGTGTTGGCAGGTGTTGGCAGATGTGTGGGGAATTCGAGGAATGAAAGTGGGTTGGTGGCAGAGGGGGAGTACTAAGGTATGCAGAAATGAATGAGAGTAAATAGAGTGAGGTGGGCATAGAAAGAATAAGGGAGGGATAGGTTTGCAGTAGTAGGCAGTGCCAGGTGTTTTTGGTTGGGGAAGAGGTAGGAGAAAACAGGGAAAGAATTGAAAATGTGAGGATGAAGTAGCTGTAAGGGAAGATGTGCTAGGTAATAGGAATGTGCAAAGGTAATGGTAAGAAGGATAATTTAGTGGAAATGGTAGTATTAAATAAGTCGTGAACTGGCGAAATGATTTATCTCCGATCCTGTTCGGGTACGTGATGTTGGTAAAACACAAAAATGGCGAAACATCGATGTCCATCACTCTTAGATGAAATTTGGGGTAAGTTATTTCGCCTGCTCATGACTTTCAGATGTTTTAACACCCAAGGCTGAGAAAGTATTCTCCACCTTGCCAAGTCGCAGCCTACCGGCAAATACACCTGGGGTGTGCGTTAAGTATATGTGTCTGTATCTGTGTGTGTGCGTATGCTTGCGTGCACGGGTGCATAAAGAATCAAGGCATATGAAAGGGAAGCACACCATAAATTGGCTAGACCGAATGACGCAAAACAAATTGGTAAATTTGGAATCTTCAATTTAACACCGATTATTGCCTAAACTACTTTCATTAGTCTAGGATGCAGGATTATTCTTTTATACGAATGTTGCCATCCTATCAATGTGTTGGTCACTCTCTATTTTATTTAATCTATTCCCATTCTATTTTTTCCTCGATATTCTTCTCTCTCCTCCTCTAAAATTTTGACCTAACTTCGCTAATCTATGGCTTTCCTTAAGTCATTCTCCTTCAATTATAATTAGCTGAATCTCCACTGATTAAATCTAATGGTCTATTATTTCTGTACTAATTAATCAGAGTGCTTTTATCATGATTAACCAATTGAGTGAATAAGTAACGCTAGAATTTATTAACTTATCCCAATCTCTAATGTAGTTAAATGGAAAACAATATAACACTGTTAATAGATTATTTCATATATTATCTTGGAATAGAGTCGGCGGCTACTGTTTGAACATGTTTTGAAAGAATCCAATGTCGTGCTTTGTGTCTGCTATGCGCCATTATACAAGCATGTTCTGTCGTCCTTAATGAACGAGTTTGCTAAGTTTAATGACATAATTGAACTAGACATGTCTTTAACTGTTATGTAAATTTACAACATTCTGCTATCTACCCTCAGTGACTGACAGACTGTAGTCCCATCCATTTTACATTTCTCGGATGTTGGTAATTTTGAAATTTCACTTGATCTGTCGATTAATCAATATGTCACCGCTCGCTTGTTTATTTGATTAATCTGATGAATTTCAGGTTGGGTAACATATTATGGACACTAATAAAAAACTGAATGAGGGAAGAAACGAGAAAAAGCTGACATCTTTCCAGCTTTATAATTTAAGGTCTGAGGCGAATAACGCTTTTACCTTTTTTACATTTTACATTTTAATTTTTACTTTTTCCTTTTCCAGTTTTCGTTTTCCGTTTTATAACCTTCTGAGTTTTCTATATGCTGCCTTCTCAGTTTTTTCGCATTTCTTCTCTTATTCATTTTTTTTAGTTCGTTATCATATGTGGTTTGTACCTGGTGAATATACTTGAGATATTTCTCAACATATCAACCTATCAGTTGCACTTAAAGAGGTGCATTGTATCCTTTAAATGAATAATATTTATCTCTCACTAGATAGAATACCTTTTCCTTCATTTTTCTATCCCGGAACAGTAAAGTTTCATATATATATGTGTGTGTATGTTTCTGTGAGGTGGTGGAGGGGCGATTTTATTCACATCATATCGTTGTTTTTGCTTCTATGCTAACTCTTCTCTTACATGTTTTAGTACACCTTTCATGTGTATTCGTATGCGTGCGACTTTGTGTGTATGTGCGTGTGTGAGAGAGAGAGGGGCGCGGGAGAGAGGAAGAGGGAGAGGGAGATTATAACATTTGTGAAGAGCAGAAAATAAGCTGAAACTTATCTCAGCCAAGTTCTATGTTGCATTGGAAGTTTTTAAAGTCTAGACTTCCTTAGTCTTTACTAGTGAGATATGATCATCCAATGAAAAGAGTCTTGCTCGATTTTTTCATTGTTTGTCGGTTGAAACGAGATATTTTTACCGTCTCATGCATATACAAATAATTCATTAAATAAATAAAGAAATAAAAAAGCAAATGCAAATTATGTAAAGCAGCAAAATCTTCCTTAGCATCGGAATGCCATCAATGCCGAAGAGCTGAAAGTAAGAGGAGGACACGTGGTTAAAATCTTACACATCATGTTCAAGATAGTATGGAAGACAGAAATAAAACTAAAAGATAAGGCTATTTAGGCTTGTAGCATCAATACATGAATAGATCGATAAGCGACAGTTATAGATCGATTTCTTCTTATTAATACTTCGAAATGAGTTCAGTAGATATTGGTTTTACTTAAAAATGTAAGGTAAATCTGAAGAAGCTGCCAATACCCTTCGTAGTGTATAGATGCTTAGATAATATCAAATTTCCTTATAGTTCAACTTAATCGACTTTAAAACTATTTTCGATACCATCTGGCAGAAGGTTCTACAGAAGATGATGTCACCGATAGGTTTAGACACAAAGATAGTGCGAACTATAGAGGCACTCTACACTTCCGAGTGTGGACTTGGATGTATGCGCAAGTCAAGTTATCTGTTGCCTGCTACTACCATTTATATCATTCTCTTGGAATTTCTCACGAAAGAAATGAAGGACTTAGCACTAAACGACTTTCTTTCCATAAATATTAGATATGTTGACAACATAACCCTAGTATCCTTGATGTTTCGAAAGCTGAAAATATTCTCTAAACTGTTAGACGAATTGCGTAAATGGTGTGATGTGCAAGACCATGGCACATAAAGAAACTCTCAGCTCATTGGATTCTGAAGTAAAACAGTCATCGAGGCTCTTTCTCTACAGAGCAGTGCCAGTCATATAATAAAGATCATCTGTCACGATTTCAAAAATTTCAAATCCCAACATAGTCACACATTCAGACACACACACGCACACGCACATACGCACATACACACGCACACACGAACACAAACACACACACACACACACACACACACACACGTATATGTATATTATACATCAACAACCATGGTGGATGTCTACTAAACGTCGGCGCTGAATACAAGCGAGTAACCATGGCATACTAGTAAGTACATGGTATATGAGTGTGTGTATGTGTGTGTGTAAGTATATATATATATATATATATATATATATATATATATATATATATATATATATATATATATATATATATGCATATATATATATGTATATATAACATATATATGTGTCTGTGTATATACACAAACACAAAAATATGATTATGTATATATGTTTTATATATTCCATAAATAGATATAAATATGCATACAAGTATATATATATATATATATATATATATATATATATATATATATATATATATATATATATTAAATGTGTGTGTGTATGTACGTATGCATATATAAGTATTATGTATATATATATATATGTGTGTTTGTGTGTTTCTATTTATATATGTATATATATATATATATATATATATATATATATATATATGTATATATATATATATATTTAATTATATGTATTTATTCTATCCTAATAAATAATAATTCGGATAGAATGAATGGGTTAATAGAAACCAAGATAGCAAAGATCACAAAATAAATGTGGTGTAATTCCTGTTGGTGAGGCAGAAACTCCTTTATATTTTGGGTATTTGAGTATATTTAAAAATTTAAGGAATGGAGAAAACGCATGTTATAACTGCATACTTTATTCCGACATATGTTTCCAAGAATTACGATTTATGCGATCCATAGGAATCGGCGATGTTAAAAATGTAAACTTCTCCTCAGGGAAATGCATGGGAATCATCTTAAACGTAAGACATTATGACCGAGTATGATAACTATAGTTGGATAATGTTATGACGTGATTCATTTGAAAAAACCGTTAGAGATTTGGACGCTACTAGAAAGTAGGATGGACAACACATACATGCAAATATATATACATACAAACACACATAGTTATATACACATATACACATATGTATACACATATATATACACACTCATATACATATTCAAATGAATCACGTCATAACATTATCCAACTATAGTTATTATACTCGGTCATAATGTCTTACGTTTAAGATGATTCTCATGCATTTCCCTGAGGAGAAGTTTACATTTTTAACATCGCCGATTCCTATGGATCGCATAAATTGTAATTCTTCGAAACATATGTCGGAATAAAGTATGCAGTTATAACATGCGTTTTCTCCATTCCTTAAATTTTTAAATATATATATATATATATATATATGTATATATATATATATATATATATATATATATATATATATATGTATATATATATATATATATATATATATATATATATATATATATATATATATATATACATACCTACATGTATGTATGTATGTATGTATGTATGTATGTATGTAATATATGTGCGTAATTCAAAATACAAAGAATAATAAACCCTAAAATAAATTTTTATTTTTCAAAATGAAGCAAAGCTAACGACAGGATGGAAAGCAATGTTTATTTTTGTATACTTCCACTTTATTTGTATTTGCAAAGTTTTCTCCTGCAGTTTTTAACGACACCATGAAGACTTCGAAATAATATTTCCGATCATATAAACCACTTCGAATATCATTTTAGCAAGTTTAGAGTGAATTTTTTTTTTTTTCTTTTTTCGTGCCATAAAACATTTACCATTTCTGTAATGCCCCCTTCCCATGTTGTCCTAAGCACGTATTTATTTTGATTAGAACGTTAATCCAGCGCTCAGATAGGGTTATAATCTACACTGTATCCTCTTGAAGCACATCTGCTTATTTCAAGTGCGTTTAAGTCGTATGTAGATGTTATATTTGAGTGAGGTATGCATAAAAGATACTGGAAAATATTTTTTGCAGATTTATTGCATATTAAAACAGGTGATCGGCAAAAATGGCAAATAAATAATATCAAAAAATTGTCCAATCACTTGTTTTGATATATATATATATATATATATATATATATATATATATATATATATAATTCTGTGTCCATGTTACTTACTTCCTTCTTTTTGTTTTTCATTTGTTTGTCTACTTAGCAACTTAATCCTTTTACACACACTCACACACACACACACGTGTACTTGCCTTTTAATTAAAAATGCCTACACACTCATATTTTGTGACAAACGAATATATTTACCCTCCCACACATACATGCACACAAAAACATTTGCATACGCACGACAGCTTATCTAGAATTGCGTAAAATACTGTGTGATTTTAGTCAAAACAATTGCAGCCTAATTTTAAATTTCATAACCAGACAACGGAAGCAGAATGTCAAAAACACAACTCAGATTGAGATATCATCTCCCCACACACCCTAATATCTATTAATCTTACTAGATCACATGTATAAAGACAAGTACAGTTGCCCTCTACGTTTTACACGTTGTCTACGTTAAGTTATTATAATTCTTTGACGGATGACTCTCGTAGCTTTCTAATGTTTGCAGTACACTAGAAAGTGTACATCTGTCTCTAATGAGAAACGTCATATCCACAGTCAGATACGTAGTGTGAAATAGGACAGAGGTCAAGATATGCAGCTCTCATTTGATCGGTGAAGAGAAGAAAATGGCTATTAGGTGTCATAACTAAATGTTTTATTTACAAACACCAATCAGTAGAAAAAGGGAAGGGTTTAAAAAAAAATTAAAAAACGCAGACAAAACTTTAAGGATTTGCACCGAATGGCATAGATGTCTAGCAGCTGCATATGAAAGTCTCTCGATATACAAACATGCACACGCACCCATACACCCACAACCCATCGTTATCTATCTTTCTATCTGTCTATCTATCTCTTTCTCTCTTTCTCTCTCCCTCCCTCTCTGTATATATATATATATATATATATATATATATATATATATATATATATATATATATATATATATATATATATATATGTATATGTATATATACACTCGTATATATAATTTTATTCTTTTATTTTATGTTTCAGCCTTGAGGGTATGGCCATGCTGTATATATATATGTACATGTACATATGAATATATATAATTATAGCTAAATAGATAGATACATACATACATGCACACATACATACATACACTCACATATATGTATGCATGAATATTTATATAAGAAAAAGAAGAAAATGGAGAAATTGATTGAAACAAATCCAATTTCGAGCAATATCAAGCTCATAGAACCTACAATTGTTTCCATGTCAAATCAATTAATTCAAATTAGAAAAAATTAAATTAAAGACTCATATTTCGTCAGGGTCAGAACTTGATAGAAAAAGGAACTACATACCATTATGTTGATATGTCATTGATGCACTCAGCATTCAATTCAGATATGTGCGCTTGCGCATTCTAATATATTTTTTCAGAAACTGTTACTTGTGTATGTGCAACTTTGTTTTAATTTGTTTGTGCGCGTGCGTGTATTAATGTTGAAAACAAAAAAAAAAGGAGTCGTTTGTTTGCCTAAACGATATTTATGAAGTTACCTAATTATAACCTCTAGTATTAATAATTCTTTTATTCTTTTAATTGTTTCAGTCATTTGACTGCGGCCATGCTGGAGCACCACCTTTAGTCGAATAAACCGACCCAGGTCATATTCTTTGTAAGCCTGGTACTTATTCTATCCGTTTCTTTTGCCGAACGGCTAAGTTACTGGGACGTAAACACGCCAACATCGGTTGTCAAGCGATGGTGGGGGACAAACACAGACACACATATATATACATATATATATATACATACGACGGGCTTCTTTCAGTTTCTGTCTACCAAATTTGAAGCTAAAGCAGAAGACACTTGGCCAAGGTGCCACGCAATGGAACTGAACTCGGACCTATGTGGTTGGGAAAGAAACTTCTTATCACACAGCCACGCCCGTACCTACTGATTTTTTAATTTTATAATTTAAAACATAAATCATAGTTACTTAAACTATGTACCACATGACCATGACGAAATTCAGTCTGTTTACATACCACGGTAGCTATATATTACGTCAAGACGTACAATATATTTTTTATTTTATTTTTTTATCATAATATCCACTGAGAATTATTTTCTAAGTTTCTTGGTTATAATTGTTAGTATTAACAATTAAATACTAATTCATTTAATATAATTTAAATCATGAATATATCTATTGCGTACTACGTAACGATGATGAATTCAAAAAATTTACCATTTACCATCGCTGTATACTACGTCATCAAGATCTTTGCGCAATATATTTTTTATCATAATGATGAGAAAAGGATTCATACGATTACAATTGAGGAATAAATTAACATTAAAATTTTTTTTAAATCATCCACTTAATACATAGTGTTCTCCGTTTTAATATTACTTATTATTTTAATTGTAACTATAATTTTCTAACATAAGTATTTATATATTTCTAGTTAGTCAATTAATAAGATAGTTAATTTATAGTTTTAGTAACGTTTTTATTTTATTCTATAGTGTTTCTTAAATACATGTTTACAGGCATGGACACAGGATGATCAAACCCTCTTTTTGGTATTAAGAAGCTCACGTCTAGAAGTCAAAATCTGAAATAATTCTTCAATACTATTAACTCCAATTTTATTGGTGTTGGCATAGCTTATTATTTCTCACTTTATGCTATATTTCTTATTCTTGTCTTTCAAGATGGTTAGCAATATGTTTTTTTCATATAATTCTCCGTTGAACCGATATAAAAATAATTTTTACCTTCAGATTTCTGAACGACGCTCCAAACGAAAATTACCATGATTATTTTTAGTAGTGCCACCTGCCTGATAATAAACCACGTTTCATAGAGAGGTCTACGACCGGTTACAGTTTAAAGACATATCCAGGACATTCATACATACATACATACATAGATACATAGATACATACATACATACATACATACATACATACATACATACATACATACATACATGCATACAAACATACATGCGTGCATGCATGCATGCATACAGACAGACATCTGTTTATGTGATGTTTAGTTTTATTTCAGTATTTCTTGCCAATAGAGAAAGAGTCGGGTTCTAACCTAAATCAAAAATGTACGTATATGTGCAGACTTCTATATTTTGTTTTATGTGTGTATTCTCATGCATATCGTTGCATATCTAGACATGCTCATATATAGTTAAATGATGAACTTCTGGAAAGTTTTACAGTTCCAGTGATGGACTGGATCTGTAGTCTTCGAATTAGCTTTCTCCTTTCTGGTTTTCAGAAGCCTAATTTCTCAAGATTGATATTTGGGCAGTGTGTTACATATCCCAGAGCCCAAATAATTACATGTATAAACATGAACTTGTGATCTGGATAGAGTAACTACAAATTTCTCAATAGTTCAGCGTGGGTATTCTCTTTCTCGCTAATCTTCAGCTTTATGTTAACATCTGCTGGGAAGCTAATTTCCACAACTGTACACAGTTTCTCTATTCTATCCCAGATCATTATATCAGGTCTGTTGTGCTTACATTTTATTGAGATCTTCACTGGGACATTCCACCAGTATTCCTTTATATTATGAATGGCTATGGCTTCTACCATACTATGAGTTGTTATTTCTTTGTCTTCAGGATTATCCTTCCCACGGATTTCATTATAGAGTGTCATAGCTACAGCATCATATCTCATCTGTAGATAATACTGTGATGACATTTTCGGACAACTGCTTATGTTGTGGGTGACATATTTGGTGTTAACTCCTCAACGTATGTATGTATGTATGCATTATGTATGTATGTATGTATGTATGCATTATGTATGTATGTATGTATGGCTATTATTTCTACCCTGTCGAGTGCCAACTTAGGTGTGTATGTATGCATGCATGGACGTTTGGGCAGTGTGGAGTTGGAAATATGATGGGTAGTAAATACATGAGTCATTGTCAGGGATATTCCTTGTAAAGTTTGCTTTTCTAATTCTGGTGTTGTCAAGGGAGTTGAGGAAATGTAATAAAAGATACTGAGGAGTCAGATATGTATTCCATTATGTTGAGTCAACTGTTTTGCTATAGTTTAGTAGTTTGTTTTATTTGCCATGTTACAATGAAAGCAGTCTATTATTCGTTTGAGGAAGTAGTAGCTTCAATGAAGGAGTTCTTCACCTCGAAGGACAAGTACTGGTATCAGCATAAGTTCAAAGAGCTAGCAGAAGGGTGGCTTCACATAGCGCAACACGATGGACTCTACTTTGGATGCTAGGCTGCTTTTGTTGTAACATGACAAATAAAGCAAATATTTTACCAAAATACCGCTAAACTTTTGACTCAACACAATAAAATACAGATCTTATTTCTCAATACAATTAAATCTAATGATTTCATCTAAATGTAATGACATGATGAGCGCAATATATATATATATATATATATAATATTATCAATTGCTTGAAATTTCAAGCTTAACAATGAACCTGGTGACTAGGAAAGGGATACTTGTGAGTTTTTGTCCTTCATGTTCCCCGTACGAACTTCGATGGACCAAAGGAGTTAAAAGCTGCAACTAAGAAGCAAACCTGAGCTGCAATACCAGGAGCTTTCCATCCCTGCTTTGGTGCACTTCAATGCCAATATTTCAATCTAACTAAATCGTTTGCAGCGTATCAACGTATCATCCAAATTAAAGCGCAATGTTTTCAGGCTCATCTGTTAACATAGAAAGGATAATGTGGCTCTTGTAAACTTAGAATCAAAAGCAAACCAAACAATATGACTATTCCATCTTAATTTAATCTTGGCTTAATATATCTAGAACGACATAATCCAATGTCCTTCTCATTGCATGTTTTAGAATGCATCCTATGGTATGTAGGAATGGATGTTATTTCTATCATGTCGACCGACTATAGAGTGTCTCTTCAATGGCTTGGGGCATGGGGTCCCACTCATGGTTTATGTTAATTGATTTGCTGACTGTTCTGTTGTTTACCCTAATGTTTGCCAGGGAAAATATATTTATACATTCGATTAACGAAAATGTATTTTGGCCTTAGTAATCTTTGTTTTTCCTTCTGTCTACCCGTTTGACTATCAGTCTGTCATATTTTATTTTTATTTTATATCTTACTTTGCTTTTTTCTTTATTTTTTGATATAATTGTCAAGGTAACAATTTACAATATATCAGTTCAATAAGTGTTATATGTGAAATAAAAAGGTCAACCAGTGCTCTCTGTTAGCCACTGAACTACAAGAAATATATAAGTCTTTCATATAAATTGTGGACAACCACAGAACGATGCGCAGTTTAACAGCCAGCTACCCGACTAATATTTTCGCAAAACATGTCATTATGTCATTTCATTGCCGCTATGTTATTCAAAACAATAAGTTAGTTCAGAAAGTGCTCGAATAATTATGCGTGCAGATTGTACAGGAAAAGGGAGAGAGACGCTTTTAAAGGTTTGAACATAAAATCCAGGTTTGTCTTAAAAAAAAGTGAATTGGTTCGTAGTTTGTTGTGCGTGCACACACATATACATACACACACACACACACACACACACACCTATATGTACGTGTGTGTGTGTACGTATATATGTGTATGCGTGTATTTTTGTATGTATTTACATGTGTGTGTGTGTGTGTCTGTGTTTGTACCCCATCACTGCTTGACAACTGGTGTTCGCGTGTTTATGTCCCCGTAAGTCGGCTCAGGAAAAGAGACCGAAAGAATAAATACCAGGCTTTAAAAAAATAGGTGCTGGGTTCGACTCGTTCGAATAAAATCTCTCAAGGCGCTGCCCCAGCATGACCGTATGTCAGTCATTCAACTGCAGCTATGCAGGGGTGTCGCCTTGGCAGTTTTAATCGAACAAATCAACCTGGTACTAATTTTTTTTAAATCTGGTACTTATTCAGATTTACAGGGAAGTAAACAAACCGACAGCTGTTATGAAGTGCTGGTGTAGGGACAAACATAAAGAAAAACACACACACGCCACACACACACACACATAATTAATATATATATATATATACAACAGACTTCTTTCAGTTTCTGCCTACTAAATCCACTTACATGGCTTTGGTCGAGCCTAGGTTAGGTTATATTAGAAGACACTTGTCCAAGATGCCACGCTGTGACTGGACTCAGAAACGTGTTGTTGGGAAGCAAACTTCTTAACACTAAGCCACGTCGATTCTATATTTAATTGTACATGTGTGTGTGTGTGTGTGTGTGTGTGTGTGTGTGTGTATGTGCGCATGTGTGTGTGTGTGTGTCTGTGTGTGTTTGTGTGTATTCATACATACACATATATATAAGTACGTAGGTATGATTAGTAAGTTTGTTTCTTTTCAAACAAAAATTGCAAGCAGGACTGTGTTCGATTTTAATCATTTTTATTAAAGATGTTTCTTATTTCTTTAATTGTCATCTATGTTTATTCCAAAACATGAATGTTTCTACATCTATCAACGTTGGCCCTATCAGCTGAACATTGTAGGTGACAGAACAACATGGGAATAACAATGTAAGCCGTAAAACTATTATCGACAGATTTCATATTGGCTAATGTTTAAATTCGTTGTTATTTTCGTAGTTTATTTCACACGTAGTGTTAATGGGCGTTTAATTTTGGTTTGTAATTGGATATTGTTAAAGCATCGATGACCAATCTAAGTTTTTGTGAAGAATCCCATATACGGTTATTGTTATTAACTAATGTTTTTCTAGTTATGTGTATTCTGTTCGATAACGTGTTCTCATGTCTCCTTGTCAATACATGATCAACTCATGACAGGGCATCGTACATAAACATACATAGATATTGTCACGAAAGTATCTTCTATGAAATATGTAAGCCTATTTATATTTTTTTATTCTATGCTTTTACTTGTTTCACTCATTTGACTGCGGCCATGCTGGAGCACCGCATGTAGTCGAGCAAATCGACCCCAGGACCTATTTTTTTGTAAGACTAGTACTTATTCCATCGGTTCCTTTTGCTGAAACGCTAAGTTACGGGGACATAAACACACCATCATCGGTTTTCAAGCGATGTCGGGGGGCGTGGACAAATGCACACACACATACATATATATATATACGACGGGCTTCTTTCAGTTTCTGTCAACCAAATCCACTCACAAGTCTTTGGTCGGCCCGAGGCTATAGTAGAAGACACTTGCCCAAGGTGCCACGCAGTGGGGACTGAAGCCAGAACCATGTGGTTGGTAAGCAATCTACTTACCACACAGCCACTCCTGCGCCTATATATATATATATATATATATATATATATATATA
>NC_142938.1:38874000-38876500 GCF_046866305.1 Octopus bimaculoides
TTCGTTTCATATCACCATCGTCAATATTGTTATTGGTGGTTAAACGATAGTGTCGCTAGAGAGAAATTTTTGTTGTCATTTCTAGCAACTAGAGTGACCAAGTAGAAAAAGGAGGTTGATACTAATATGTCAGAATTTTCTCAGTAACCTGAAACTTTGAATTCTTTACTTTCAACCTTTTGTTATATATATATATATATAATACAGAATGGGACAAGAACACAAAACATCCAGATAGTTAGGTGGTACAAGAAAGGGACAAAACATCCAGATAGACGATACAAAGAAAACACGGTCATGTCATTCAGCGTTTTCTTTCTTCAGTCGAGATCCAGATTATCCTTGCAATTTCGGCTGGTTATTCTCGATATTGCTCCAATCTGGCCAGCCCCAAGGAAAAACTAAGCTAAGAGCGTTAGATTCCTTGGAATAAAGCAGCGAATGTATACAAAAACAAGGACGGAAAAAACGAATAATGTTACACAAATACAGTAGGAATAATAACGGGACGTAACAACAGATGTCTTTCGACTAAGGACGAATAAAATTAAGCTGGCATATATGGAAATAAGGCCTTACAGCCGGGATACCAGATTTCACAGGCACGGGAAGAAATAAGGACGTTGCACGCACAACAGCCGCCCAAGAAGGGAAGTCAGGCTTGGCCGAACACCGGTCGCATGGGAAGAGAAGAGAGAGGGGTAGAGGGAGAGATAGTATAGCTTTGCTTGATACCCTTCTCAATTAGGAATTTTAGTGGTGGTGAAAACAGAGCTATGTCTATTGTACATCCAGAGTTCACATATATACGGTTTGAAATTATATAAGAAAACTAAAAAGCAAATGATTAAGACAAAAACAAGTTGTATTAATTTGACGCTCAGGAAAATTAGAAGTTATTGACGTTTCGAGCCTTTCTACAGAAGGGAATGAGGAGAGGAAACAGATGGAAAGAAGAAAAAAACTGTCTGGATGAATGCATATATGTATGTGTGTGTGTGTGTGTGGATTGATAGATCGAAAGAGAGATCGAAAGATAGATAGATAGATAGATAAATAGATAGATAGATAGGTATACATACATAAAATTAAGCAGGCGTATATGGAAATAAGGCCTTACGGCCGGGATACAAGATTTCACAGGCACAGGGAGAAATAACGATGTTGCACGCACAACACACACACACATATACATACATACATACATACATACATACATATTAATTCATAAATACAACTTAGCTGAAATAAGGTTCGTTTAGTATTAGTATCGGCCCTATAGACCGCCTGCTGCCCCATAATGCCGTATTCACAAGCGAAACCACCGTATGACCATCACAACCAATATCATCCTTGCCAATAGAACAGTGAATCTCGTCACTGAAACCAATACAACTATATTCCAATATTCCTACTCTTATCAAGGCCTGGGGGTGTACACTGAAACAACCATTAAGACACTCAATGTTATTAACGTTACCATTAATATCGCTCAATAATCACCTCATAGATAGCCGTAGAATCCAATGCAAGCAACACTGCTAATACCACAATAATCTCCTCCGCCGCCGCAAACATTCTCTGATATCGTTAGCACCACCTCTACCTCAAATATCATTAAAACTGTCACTCCGATTATATTACTGTCAATACTCCTACCATTACAACACTCGACGGCAGCTTTGTCTGACCAAACAATCACAGTCACAGCCATCACAATAATCGTTATAACAATTATACAACAACCACAACAACGGCCAGCAAACAACAATCCCGTCGAACAGCTCGACCACAATATCTGCCACTAAGATGGATAACACAAATGTCAACACCAACACGAATAATACCAATATCAGCACCACCACCAACAAGAACAACATCACCAACCTCGACATAATTAGCATGAACTCAAACACCAGCGTCGACAGCAACATTGTAACATTTATAACAGCAGCATCACCAACAGAAATATTGACATCACCGTAGCGAAGACCAACACGAAGACATCCACCCAAGACCTCAGATATCCACGCCAGTGCTTCCTTAAAAAGCGTACATTTCTACACATTTTGCAAACAAGTATACGTGGATTTTTTAATAGAAATATTATTACTTTGCTATTGAGCCGACTTTTCAGGAGAATCTCTGGAAAAATAAAGCATACAAACATACGGCCAGGAATATAAAGAAATAAAGGACCGGAAGAAGGGAAAGTAGAATAAAGAATAAAAGATTGAAGGAAAGAAATAGATAAAGAAAGGAAAAGAGGGTGGAAAGAGGTAAAGGGGAGTTTGAGTTATAATAGCAGCAATGACAGCTATAACAGCAGCAAGAGTAAGAAGAACAACATCAACAAAACCAACTCTGCCAATTCAATCTAGATTAAAGTTATGGCACAGACGAAGCCTTCAATAAATGACTAAAGGTAATATTAGCTTTAGTTGGCAAACGGAGCTTATATTGTGTGGGGGCGTGCGTGTACCTCAACATATATGTGTAT
>NC_142938.1:38879000-38896500 GCF_046866305.1 Octopus bimaculoides
ACACTTCATGTTATGTTGCCCCAATCCACTTAACCAGCAAAAATGAGTAATCCTGCAAGAGACCGGCTTCTCACCTGCAGGGGAAAAACACAGGCCACAGAAACCGCGAAACCTATGAGTCTATAAGACTTGGAAAGGATCATTATCCTTTCATATAAGTGTACATATGTAAGACATACGTACACACACGCACGCACACACACATACGCGCAAATACACACCCACAAGCACATACACACACACTCACATTCACACACACACACACACAGACACACACACACACCTACACATACACACATATATATTGTAATTGTTTAAAACTTGGGTATACACTATTTAGTGTGTCGACTAAAGCACTCCACTGTATATGGCTATATTTTCCACAGTATTGATATTAATACCATAGGTTCTACCGCAACGACACCTATAGGCAAATAACTACATGATGTATAATCGAACTCAGAGAAACGGAGCTTTTTGGGCGAGGTACCTTTTGAAACAGTCACGTGACAAGATATATCTTCACCGAAAGATAAACGCTAACCAGATGTATACTCCGAGGGACCGATGCTAGATAGATCAAAACGATCCTTGTGATTAATAAAGTATCTCGTGAGTCCCATTTTCCTGTTACCCTCAATTGCTATATATATATATATATATATATATATATATATATATATATATATATATACTGAGCGTCCAGTAACACAATATCTGTATCGTGTTCTCGCGTTGTTGATTTTTGTTGTTGTTTTTTTTGTCGTTTTTCTTGTTTGAACCTACTATATATATTTGCATAGATATATACATACGCACATATAATACAATTCAGAATATGAGTATGTGTGTATATTAATATTTAACAGAAGTAGCAGAGTGTCTCAAGGTACGAGTTTCGTGCGTTGGCACTTATCAAACTAAGCGCCAGCGCACGAAATTCTCGCATCGTGAGTCATTCTGTTACTTCTGCGTGACACCTTGGGCAAGTGTCTTCTATTATAACCTCGGGCCGACCAAAGTCTTGTGAGTGGACTTGGTAGACGGAAACTGAAATACATATATGTATATATGTTTGTGTATCTGTGTTTGTCCCCCACCCCACCATCGCTTGACAACCGATCTTGGTGTTTTTACGTCCCCGTAACTAAGCGGTTCAGCAAAAGACACCGATAGAATAAGTACTAGGCTTGCAAAGAATATGTCTTGGGGACGATTTGTTCGTATAAAGGCGGTGCTCCAGCATGGCCACAGTCAAATGACTGGAACAAATAAAAGAATAAAAAATAAAAGAATATGTGTGTGTGTGTGTGTGTGTATAAACTGGTACGAATTTATATACGTATGCATGTTTCCACAAATCTCTGCACAGACAAACGTATGATACCAATGCCACACATATACGTATAGTTCTGTCTCTCCTTCTCTTTCTCTCTCTCTCTCTCTCTCTCTCTCTCTCTCTCACACACACACACTCTCTCTCTCCCCCCCTCTCTCTCACTCATACACACATGCACACGCACATACACGTGCTGTATCATACACGCACGCATCTCCGTGAAGAACATATGCACACGCCCACTGAGGACACAGCTAAATGACATGACATGCATATACATATACAAATTTCTGCACACACACATACTCTCTCACACACAAACACACATATATATATTTATACACATATATACATGCATGATATGCATATATCGCCAGGAACTAATATTTGCTATCACCAAACAAATCGTGTAGCATCTTTTAAAAAAGTAGTGTGACTCGCAAGAAAACAAAGGAGTACAAGCGTCTCCCACTTCATATGAATAAATATGGCGGAAAGGACGTCAGAATAATCGAACAGTTGACTTCTGCAAACTGAAAGACTTGTGTATTCGCTCATGTGACCGGATGCTCTTTCTCAAGGCTACAAGTACTCTTACCATGTGACCGGAAACTGTAAGAGGTGCAGCTTTCTTTCTTTCTTTCTTTCTTTCTTATTTTCCTTCTTTCTTCTCCTTTGTTTTTTTGTTTTTGATTTCTTTATTTTCTTTTCTGCGATTCTCTTCAGAGATGAGTTTACCGCTGACATTATAACGACAATAATAACAATAACGATAGCAATAACAATAATGATAATAATGAAAATAATAATAATAATAATAATAATAATAATAATAATAATAATAATAATAACAACAACAACAACAATGATAAATAGTGTTGCATTTCGTTTATTTCGTGTAATTTTCTTGATTCTAATGAGTATTGTTATTGCAAGCAATAAATAACATTTCCAGTGAACGGATAAACTTTGCGGAGAAATTGAGAATGGATGAGAGATGGGTTGAGTAGAAGTGTGGATCACTTTTGAGGGCAGATTGTGTAGAAGTTTGACAGGATACGTATGGGTGTATTGTGTTAGAGAATGGCTCGATAGGTGAAGTTGAATCGATGGGTGATAAGGCATTTGCCTGGAACCACGGATCAAAGACTGTGATTAACTATTTTAGTAGATCAATGGATCAGTGGTTTTCGTTGACGTACCGCGGAGTTGGTGGGTAAAAGTGTTGATCTGAGTTGGAGTGGAAAGTATAAGGTCAGTGATATAAATGTAAATTGATACAAAGGTACGAAGAGCAGAAGAAGGAGAGGAAAAAAGAAGAGGGTATAGTGAAACTGGCGTCGGTTCGAGTATTGGTAGTATTGGTTCTTCTTGTTGTTACAGTGGTGGTGGTAGTGATAGTAGTTGTGGTGAGTGTTGGTCTTTGATGGTGGTGATGACGGTGATGACAGGAATGGTGATGCTGTGGGAGATGAAGAATGTTAGTAATGAGGATGATGGCGAGGGTGGTGTTTGTGGTGTTTATAGTGTTGGTGGTGATGAGGAATAATGATTTTCTTGATGTAAGATACCAATGCTCAAAGTAACACTGTCATGAGATCGCATTAGAGGCAATTGTGCACATGCAGTAATATATGTTTCTGCTATGATGCTGTTGTTGTTAGTGATGGTGATGGTGGTGGAGGTTGTGGTGGTGGAGGTTGTGGTCGTGGAGGTTGCGGTGGTGGAGGTTGCGGTGGTGGAGGTTGCGGTGGTGGAGGTTGCGGTGGTGGAGGTTGCGGTGGTAGAGGTTGTGGTGGTGGAGGTTGCGGTGGTGGAGGTTGCGGTGGTGGAGGTTGCGGTGGTGGAGGTTGCGGTGGTAGAGGTTGTGGTGGTGGAGTTTGTGGTGGTGGAGTTTGTGGTGGTGGAGGTTGTGGTGGTGGAGGTTGTGGTGGTGGAGGTTGCGGTGGTGGAGGTTGCGGTGGTGGAGGTTGCGGTGGTAGAGGTTGTGGTGGTGGAGTTTGTGGTGGTGGAGGTTGTGGTGGTGGAGGTTGTGGTGGTGGAGGTTGTGGTGGTGGAGGTTGTGGTAGTGGAGGTTACGGTGGTGGAGGTTGCGGTGGTGGAGGTTGTGGTGGTGGAGGTTGTGGTAGTGGAGGTTGTGGTGGTGGAGGTTGTGATGGTGGAGGTTGTGGTGGTGGAGGTTGCGGTGGTGGAGGTTGCGGTGGTGGAGGTTGCGGTGGTAGAGGTTGTGGTGGTGGAGTTTGTGGTGGTGGAGGTTGTGGTGGTGGAGGTTGCGGTGGTGGAGGTTGTGGTAGTGGAGGTTGCGGTGGTGGATGTTGTGGTGGTGGTTATTGGTGTTAGAGGTTAGATAGGCAGGAAGAAAAACAGACAGGTAGATAGATAGATAGATAGATAGATAGATAGATAGATAGATAGATAGATAGATTGATAGATAGATAGATAACTTTCTTTTATTAGCCACACAGGGCTGCACACAGAGGGGACAAATACAACTGTAGAGCTTTTCTTTAAGAAAAAAAAAATCCGATCAAAAGGGATCGGTAGGGGCAAAAAAAAAAAATCCGATCAAAAGGGATCGGTAGGGGCAAAAAAAAAAAAGGGTATCGTATATCACAGAAAATGTCAATTGTGTAAAATGGGGTAACATTAGGTTTATCCATGGAGAAAAAAGCCTACGGAAAAGACCATGGTAACCTCAGCCGAGAATAGACAAATTTTTTTTTTTTCTCGATTTATAGGATCATGCTCAAAGAGGTATCGTCACTCGCACGCACCATCTTTGCTACATTCACCCACCTTTTAATGAAACTTTCACGAGACAAAAACTGTCTCTCCATTCTCACCTTCCTTTTCAAGTGATACTTGAAAAAGTTGATGAGCGATTGGCCAGAGAGGTAAGTTTTCGTCTCTAATCCTTTCGCTCGGGTCCACCACACACATTCTTTCACCATGGCCACCAGTATGATGAACACTGCCTTGCCTTCCCTGTTGAGGGACGGTGGTGGAGCAATTTGCACAATAGACTCGGCTGACAGGTGGACTCGTCCCACACGTGACAGCAGCCGTTCGGCATAAGCCCACAAGTCGGAAATCTTTGGACACTGCACGAGTGAGTGCAGAACGGTTTCGTCGCTCTGACCGCATCTCGGGTAGGTCGGTCCGATGTGTCTCGAACCGTGTCTGTAAAGCTTATCCCGAACGGGTAATGCTCCTCGATAGCACTGCCAGGCCAGGGATCTCTGGTGGTTGTCCATAGGTCCCGGCCCGAAAGTTGTCCTGAACAGGCGGGTCAGGTGTTCCTCGTCGACGCCCAGATTCTGCTCGAGATCGTCGTCGCACCTCCACTCCACTAATCCTCTATAGAACGCTTTTGTGGAGTCAAAGTTGCACAAGATTGGTCCCGGACGGCAGAGTTGCTTGAGAGCAACGCGACACTCGCGGTACCATTCGCCGAGCCTAGGTCTCTGTTTAATCCACGACTGCAGTTCGTCAGGTATATAGATAGATAGATAGATAGATAGATAGATATAAACGAAAAAGAAAGAAAGGAAGAAAAATAATTGTTGCTTTGTTTTGTTTTTGTTTTGCCCGTGTCTTTAGTGCTGAAGACTTATTTTGTAGTTAAAGAAAGCTGAATGTTATTTCAGTGAATAAGCGGGCGGATATGAGTGCGTGTGTATATGTGTGTACATATAGAAGCAAATATACACACATACATACACACACATACATACACACACATACATACACACACATACATATACACACATACACAGACGACACATACCGCTTCTATGTGTCCGTGCGCTTGTGTGTATAGTGTACCTACATGTATATTTGTGTGTGTGTGTGTGTGTGTATATATATATATATATATATATATATATATATACACACACACACAAACACACACACACACACACTCACAGAGGAAGAGAAACAGACAGACTGAGAAAGACAATATTTGTAAAATGGAATGGCACCTTCGTAAAGCAAATCAGCTACAGTGGCTTTCCAATGTTTTTTTCTTCTTTTTTTTTTGTTACAATGACATTATGTTGTCTTCTGTGTACAAGAGAAGATAATATATAATGTGAAGAAACTCGGATTATAAATGAATGCATTTTACTTCCGATGCAGAATTCACTGGATCGATGAAAAGTTTGTTTCGCAATCACGAGGCCCTTATTTGTCTTCTGTCACGCATTGTGTCTATGATAACTAATTTTTAGTGAAATCTTCTTTACTAGGAGAGATAGCAAATACTGGGAGAAGTAGCAGATACTGGGAGAGATAGCAAACACTGGGAGAGGCCAGTTTTAAAACAGAGACCGGGACTAAAGCATAAACCTTAAATTTTCCGAGACAAACTAGCCCATAAGCTGGTCCCACAGTATTTGAGAAGGAAAAACACAAAAATCTACGTCAGATGCATTGGTGACGATATTGTTCCCTGGCTAGTCGCAACCTTCTTAGTACAGTAAAGACAGATGGTCTGTGTTTATGTAACTTTTGGTCAGGTATAATTGGTCATGAGCTCACAAATTCAACAAAACAATGTCCCAGCTGAGTCCTCCAGAAGCTGCTGACTGACAGGCCTTGAAACCAAGTTAGGTGGCTCACTCGTTACACAGATGTCAGTAAAAGCCTACTAAGAGCGTTTTGTGCAGAAATTTCATAACAATGAAAGTAAAACACAAGAACATTATGGAGGTTTTTAATCCTAAGACGACAACTGCTATAGACAATACAGGGTGTTAGTAAAGCGGGTGCTAAATCAGGAATGTAAAATACACTGATCAACGGACCTTTAACTTATATCTTTTATCTTTCACGTCTTTCAGTCATTTGAGTCCGGCCATGTTAGGTTTTAGTCGAACAAATCGATCCCAGGACTTATATATTAAAGCCTAGTACTTATTCTAGCGGTCACTTTTACCGAACCGCTAAGTTACGGGTACGTAAACACACCAACACCGGTTGTCAAGCGGTGGTGAGAGATAGACACAGACACAAAGACACACACATGCGCACATACACGTGCTGTCTAATTATTTACATATATACATACACACGACAAGCTTCTTTCAGTTTCCGCCTACCAAATTCATTTACAAAGCTTTGGTCGGCTCGAGGCTATAGTAGCTTTTCCCAAAGTGTGGATCCGGAACTTTGTCGTTGGGAAGCAAACGTTTTACTACATAGCCGCGCCTGTAAATATCTTGTTCGAATTTTGTGTTTTTATCATATTTTTTCTTTATTTCTTGTAAATATTCCTCTTTTCATCCCATTATATATTGTATAACAACGCCATCTTTCGCCATTGTTTTTTGTATAACTTAATACAACATATCGTTGTAAAGGCTTTGTAGAAGTAGGAATGAATGTAAATAATTAGACAGCATAAGATTTTAATTAAATCTGTATATTTAAAGAATTCCTAAATTTTATAACTCAACCTAACACGTTTTTGAAAGCCACTTGTGTGACGTTTGTTTGTATTCTTTTTTATCTCTTCGAACTTTTATCGTTCATAAAGAAAAAGATTTGGCAGAATCATTTGAGCGTCGAAAAAAAGTCCTCTTCAGGCTCTTTATGTTCTTAGTTCAAATTCCGCTGAGGTCTAATTTGCCATCCATTATTTTCTGGTAGATGAAATAGCTACAAGTTGAACACTGGAGTCGATATAATCGGCCTATTCCTCTCTTAGAAAAACAGCTGGCCTTGTAGCTAAATTTCAAACAAGTATTGGTAGTAGTAGTAGTAGTAGTAGTAGCCAGTCGAAGGATGAGAAATTCGGCAGAAAATCGGGCGAAATAATTACAATACTGTTGTGATCTGAATCGATATGTCTCAGGATCGACTTCATCTTTCGTCGGGATCGGTAAAGCAATTTCCACATAATTATCGATTGTATTAAGTCTTTCTCAAAACAGACTAAAAATGTATTTTATAGAATGTAGCACTAGTTCGTTCTTCCCTTTCACACATCTCTCGAATCATCACCATCATCACCACCATCACCACCATAATCACAGTTGTCACAATCCATCCTTCTCTATTCAATATTTTCATTCCTTTATTGTCTTATCGGACAATCGCCAAGCCTGAGATAATATATTAACATAATTTCGACCGAAATTTTTCCCATTTCATACAGCGATAATTACAATGTGTTGTACACTGGAAGGCAAACCAAAAGTATTAATCCCTCTCTACCTTTTCTTTCTCATCTCTCCCCATCTCTCTCTCTCTCTCTCTCTCTCTAGAATTGCCTTATAACAACACACAACATCCAAGAATGTGGAAACATTGAGAGAATGCTAAGATCGTTTGAACCCTTAATAAAGAGAATACCCTATTAGTCAATTATTTGACTGAATAGCAAATAATGAGAGCAGAAGAAAAGTAAGGAAGGAACTTGTTAACGATTGTAGCAAATGACTTGAAGCTTACTGGAACTGGCGAGTATCTAGGTCCTTTGCGGGTGAGAATGTTTTTCACTCAATATAGAATAAAATAAAACTGAACCACCACCCCTCTACCTCCTACGTCAACATCACTATTCTTATTTCACTTTCCGCCCCATCCGAACACCGTTCTTTTCCTTTTCCTTCTGCACACAATTCTTAATCCTTTACCCTGGACAACAATCGAATACCGGATTTCTCTCTTCATCTCAGTATTATAACCTAAAGCAAATATATAAACATACACACACGCGCACTCATACGTATAAAAATATAGATAATCGGATAAACGCAAACACACGTGTACTCATATAGAGGGAGAGCGAGCACAAGCATGTACAAACAGGATATTAATATTTTCCCACTAGATGTCACTGCTCTTTAAAAAAAGACAACAATTGCTGACATGTTTGATGAAGCATTTTTTAAAATCTTTTTTATTTTATTTTATTACAACAGTATTTATATTTTGCAGAAAAAAGGGCGGAAAACACATCTCTTATATGAGATGTGGTGAATTGTGGAGTGGTATAAATGTTTATTAGAGTGGTGTAGAATAGCTTTGAGAGAGAAGAGAAATTACAAACTGTTTTCATTACAATTCTTTCTACATTTCTGTCGGTTTTCATTGTTTAAATCCAATACGTTGAAGTGTACTTAGCATTTTGCTAAACAATCTCTCCAAGTATTTCATAATCGTCTCCTCAAATGTGTTACCGCTTGTAATTGTAAGGCGTAGAGGTCTTGGTAAGATACAACACAGCACAGTGGAATGTCCAAAGTGACAGTTTAAAAAGATTTTAGTGGAAGAAATGTGTGACGAAGATTTGAAGGTTGTCTAGGGGTTCGACGAAATAAATTAAGCATAGTCTCTAGGGACTTTAAATATGAGTCAAGTCCTGGGACTGAGTACCTTCTCATAGGTTGTTGGAGCGCATATATACAGCAAAAGTTATTCTAGTATGGTAATGACCATACTTCGTTGTTTTGTCTCTTTTACCTCTATGTCAATACCAGTATTATAATAATGGTCAAATATTCTACTGATCATTTAAACCAATCATATTGTCTCTCTCTCTGTGATTCTCTCTCTTTTTCTATCTCACTGTTTCTCTCTCTCTCTCTCTCTCTCTTGTTTCTCTCTCCCTTATTTCTCTCTCTCTCTCTCTCTCTCTCTCTCCCTATCTATCTGTCTGTCTATCTATCTAGCTATCTATCTATCTGCAAGAACAAAAAGATAAAAATCTAGCTCTATATTTATTCAAAAGAAAATATTATTGTCCTTGCTATGGCTGTTGTTGTTGTTGTTGCTAGTATCGACATCATCATCATCATCATTATCATTGTCATCGTCCCAATGTTCTCATTGTTCTCATCGTCTTCGTAGGTGTATTTAATGATTATTTCAAGACTCCGGGTTTCTCAATAGACGTTTCTTGAAATGGCCGATATACCGTAAACGAAGCAAATAAAAATGAACGAAAGTTTTAATGTTTATGGCCATCGATATGCTTCCGCTTGTGAGATTTTCTCTTTCCACGTTCATTCTTCATATGAGCAATGGTGGAACATAAACTGACTTGTGTTCGGAATACAGTGTAGTGAAGTTTATACTTGCTTCCGGTGAGAGAAATAGTTCAGCAGTCATCAAATTGATAATCGCTTCGAAGCTGAAAAATCATTTTCTTGTTAATATTATTATCGAGCCAATCTACGAGATGATTATTTTCTAATGGATAAAGCCATTTAAACAATTCTGATGGTGGCAGAACGTTAAATCTTTCAACTGACCACTTACTGTAGAGGTTACAAGAGATAATGAAAGAACAAGAGAGAGCGAGGTGCAGAGGTATGAGGAGGTTATAGAATATAAAGAAAACAAATGAAGGACGAAGATGTAATTTGGGGAGTAAGGAGTGGCGGGGGGGGGGGGGTTAAAGAAAGAATGGGAAAAAGAGAAGAGTTAAAAACGATAATGCGAGGAAAGAAAAATAATAGAGAAAGAATAAGATTCAAATAAAGACCATCACTGCGTTAGAGTTCTGTTCTAATTCCATTTACACTAAGATGCATGATATAAAAATACATCGACACGAATGAGTGACTAGCATTTTATTTTACCGATTGCAAAGTTGATCACAATGGAGAAAGATAGATACAGACGAAATAACAAGCAGATAAACAAAGCGATGGTTTCCTACATTTAGTTATCGTCAGTGTCCGTCGCTCTACTGCGGAAGACTTGTTTTTCATCCCACAGTACAATTTCGTCCTATACGTATGTCCAGGCATGCACACTCGCGCGTTCCACCCTCCCATATACGTATTTGATACCTACATACATACACGCACATACACACATATGTACAAATATATATATATACATATATATATATATATATATATATATATATATATATATATATATATATATATATATATATATATATATATATATATACATATATATATATACATATATATATATATATATATATATATATATATATATATATACATATATATATATATATATATATATATATATATATATATATATATATACATATATATATATATATATATATATATATATATATATATATATATACATATATATATATATATATATATATATATATTTATATTTATATATATATATATATATACGTTTTACATACACACACACACACACACACACACACACACACACACACACACACACACACACACATATATATATATATATATATATATATGTATGTATGTATGTATGTATGTATGCATGCATGTATATGCGTGTGTATGCATTAATATATTACTAGCATACTCGAATCATCAAAAATACCGACACTTCTATTGATGATTTTAAAAAATGATTCCTCAAAGCAAAGGGAGAAGACCATTGATAAAGGTCAGCAATCCAGTAAATATATTGGACATACACAGAATCGAAGCACTTGGACATTAAGATACAGTTGTAAGGTATCGGTTGAAAATATTATCGTCTACGTAATATACGTATGTGTGTACCGAGCAAAGAATATAAGTAGCCGTCCTGATACACACCCCAAAGAACTGATCAAGCTAAGTAACAATCTATGAAGCAACAACTACTCCCAAAGCATACTATCCACTCCAATTATGAAGAGAAGAGAGGATGAAACCCATAAACTGACTATAGTTTGTCTACCCTGTATGAAAGGCCTCTCCGAAAAGATACAAAGGATATACGGCCCATATGACATCTGGACAGTATTCAAGAATAATACAACACATCGCAAATATCTCCCTCGAGTAAAACCACCAATAGAACAGAATATAACCAAAGTCTGTGTGTACTCTATCCCAGCTGTGGTAGGTTATGCAAAGGAGAAACAATTTGCCCCCTCAAAATAAGGGTAGAGGAACATCGTAAAACTGTGACACGAGGAGATAGTGATAAATCGGGTATAGATGATCATGTATGGAAAAATGGAGACCACCTCCCCCTGTTGAATGAAGTTAAAATAATAGTCAGAGAACACCACTAGAAAATACGAAAACTAAAAGAGGCAGCACATATGCTAGGACACAACAACCTCTTAAGCAGACTGAGTGCAGATATGAACAGCATACGGGAACAGGTATTAAGAAAGAATAGGAAAAAATTAGATTTATAAGCCCTAAAATTCACTCCATAATTGCCCACGGGCATATAGTGTAGTAGTTAACCTCAAGATTCCGAGTTCGATTCCAGGAAGTGGAATAATGACATCGGAAAAATCTTACGAATCCTGATGAAGGCTGGAGAGTACATCAGCCGAAACGCTGTGTTAACAACAAAACGAGGACAAATATCCGTCAAATGTAAATAATGTAAATAATGTTTCATGTGTGTGTGTGTGTGTGTGTGTGTGTGTGTGTGTGTGTGTGTGTGTGTGTGTGTGTGTGTGTGTGTGTGTGTGTGTGTATGAAACAACCACTTTTGCATTTTCGCGTGATTCAAACAGATTCCGTTCACCATGCCCACACATGTTTATGTGTAAGATTTGATAAAAAGAACACCTCTCTCATGAGAGTGACACTTGCTTACAATTATTGCTGATGTCAAAGGAATGAGACAGTGAAGCACAAATACATATATATTCATATATACACATATACATATATATATGCACCCACATATATATATATTATATACATGTATACGTGTATATATGTATATATGCATATATATATATATATGTGTGTGTGTGTGTGTGTATATGTGTATATGTGTATACACACATACATATATATGTGTTTGTGTGTGTGCGTATGTGTATATGTGGGGGGTAGGTAGGTAGAAATGTACGTATACATATATATATATAATGTTCGTATACATACAAATATATGTATATATATATATTTGTGTGTATACGAACATTCCTACCTACACATACATACGCGCGCCCGTACATACAAACGCACGTACATAAGGTGAGCTACTTGTAGTTTCCGTCTACCTAATCTACTCTTAGGATTTTGTCGGCCCTGGGCTATAGTAGAAGATACTTGCTCAAAGTGCCTATCCACATCTGAAGATGTATATGTTTATACACACACACACACATATGCATGTATATATACATACATATATAAGACGGGCTTATTTCACTTTCTGTCTACCAAATCCACTCACAGGGCCTTGGTCGCCACAGAACTTTGATACACGACGCCTACATAAGGTGTCACGCAGTGGGACTGAACTCACAACCATGTGGTAAGGAAGCAAACTTCTTAGCACACAGCTGTACACACATATATATACACTTACGCACATATATGTACAAACATGTACTCATACATACGCATATTATATACATATATCAATACATGTGCATAAAAACATGTGTGTGTGTATGTGTGTGTGTGTGTGTGTGTGTGTGTGTGTGTGTGTGTGTGTGTGTGTGTGTGTGTGTGTGTGTGTGAATATGTTATGCTTGGAAAAGTAAGAAATATTAGTTTCAGAAAGGGTAAGCATGGCAATACGGACTAAAAAGAAAGAAAGAGAGAAAGAAAGAAAGAAAGAAAGAAAGAAAGAAAGAAAGAAAGAAAGAAAGAAAGAAAGAAAGAAAGAAAGAAAGAAAGAAAGAAAGAAAGAAAGAAAGAAAGAAAGAAAGAAAGAAAGAAAACGAAAGGATATTTATATATAATTTTATTACATGTAAGATAAGAAAACAGAATGAACTTTCAAATACAAAAGACAAACAGAACAACTAAGAAGAGACGCTGTTATAGCAAGAGAGTAGAAATGCCTTTGGATGATTTAGAAAACTATTATTTCCTTGAAATAATGTGTGTCAGGTTTCATGCTGAACATCATCTCCTCTTTCCTTTATGACCGTAGGAGTAAGGTTGTTCTTGATGGTCAATCTTCATATAGTTATTCTATTAATGCTGGTGTTCCTCAAGGATATGTCCTGGGCCCAACTCAATTTTTTATCAATGATCTACCTGATCATATCATCTGTCAGCTAGTAATCTAAAGAGTAAATTTATTCAATAAAATCGCCATTGGCTTCAACCACGACCTCTAGACGACTTCGGAATCTCCTGCAACTCTTCTAGACGGTCTGTGAATGCTGCCATAATCCTTGCCTTCAGTTCATCTTTGGTGTTACAAGGGGTTTTGCTGGTCTCTCGCTCAACTGTTCCCCACTCATGATAAACAAGGGAGTTGCAGTGCGGCGAGTTAGGTGGCCAGATGTTAGGGGCGATGTGGTCACAGAAATTGTCTGACAGCTATGACTGGGTTCTCCTACTTGTGTGGCATGGTGCAGAGTTATGCTGCCAGTCATAGGATCTTCCAGCAGTCACCCTCTTGACCCAGGGCAGCACTATCCCCTTCGGAACGTGATGTAGACCTCCGTCTTGTGTTGGAGGCCGTGTGGGAAGATGAATGGAGGTATAACATCGCTATCACTAGTGATCACTCCAAATATCATGATGTTGACTGGATGTTTGATTTTTATCACTCGCGGAAGAGGTTTTGAGAACACGACAAGCCAACGGTTGTTCTGTGTGTTCACCATCTGATCCTACCAGAAATTGTTCTCGTCTGAGAAAAACCAGCGTATGTTCGGTTGAACTGGATGCTTGAGTTTGTTCAAAAGCTTCGTAGTTCGGTCTTTCCTTTTGTCCTTGAGGGCTTGGGATAAAAATTGATTCTTTCTCATCTTCTATGAGGAATACCGAATGCCCTCATTCTCTACCTACCTAATAAGAAACTCAGACAACCCTATGTCCCTGGCAAAGATCCTGATAGACTTGGAGGAATCGTTGTCAGCTATGGCCTAAATCTGACCGACAAATTCAGGAGTTCTTTTCTTATCAGAACGAACAGAGTGAGCTTTCCGACCTGACGTACCTTCGCAATCACCATTAGACTCATTCAACTCTTTCCGAATCATCTGCACTATCCTCAAGTTGACACCCAAAGACTCTGAAATGTTCGTATTGGAGCTTCCGTCACGAATGCCACGCAGTACAGCATGTCGTTTCCAAATTTGTGGTAGAGTGAATTGCATCATGGCGCTGTTTTTCTCACAGACACTGCCAAACTGACCCTACTATAGTGTGAAGTCGACAAAATCCAAAACAGACAATGCGCATGTTCGTAATAAAAAATAAAAAAAGGGCGACAATTTACCCATCGCATGCTGTATGTGATCTTTATATATATATTCTTTTATTCTTTCACTTGTTCCAGTCATTTCACTGCAGCCATGCTGGAGCACCACCATAAAGGGTATTAGTCGAAGAAATCGAACCCAGGACTTATTCTTTGTAAGCCTAGTACTCATTCTATCACTCTCTATTTTCGAACCACTAAGTTGCGGGGGCATAAACACACCAACAAGAAGAAGAAGTGAATGATATTTTGGTTTCAATTTTTAGCACAAAGCCAGCAATTTCGGGGGAAGGGGATCAGTCGATTACATGGACCCCAGTGCTCAACTGGTACTAAATTTTTATAGCCCGACAGAATGAAAGGCAAAGTAGACTTCGACGGGATTGAACTGAGCCTAAAGACGGACGAAATGCTACTAATCATTTTGTTCGACGTGGTAACGATGACAGCTCGCCGTATTGATGTGAATGATATATAAATTGAATAAGGGTAATTATACTCGTAATACTATAGATGATATGGGTGTAGAATAGTTTAAAGTCCAGAATAGCAACAGTTTAGCAAAATAAAATATAATGTATACTTAAATAGTTATGAGTGTCAAAGAAATAGACTGGGAGTGGAAATTATCTGAAAATGGCTCGAAAGAACTGGAATTCTAATGAACTAAATTGCACGAAAAAGTTTGGCTAAACGTGTAGTAGACCAAATTATGGCATTAATTGAAGGACATATACATCGAATGCTATGTAGAAAGAAACTGTGGGATAGGTCACAAAGATTAAATCGAGTTGTAAAAATATATATTGTATTAAACGATTTCAACTAGAAATTGAAATTAAGTTTCAAACGACACTATATCGAAGTTTTATTGGTTTATTGACCTGCCATTATGGTGAGATATCACATCATATTTATACACACACACACACGCACACACACACACGCACACACACACACACATTGTTATATTTTGGGATGGTCAATGCCTTTTGTCAAATAAACACACGCAGTATACATTCGTTATTTATTATTGTTTTTGTTTTTATGTCATTTGTCTGGAAATCTTTTGTTACATGTCCTGTGGCCTCTTCAGTGACTGACTTTCCATCCTACGTGTATCTTCGTGTTCTGTATAGTCCATTCTGTTTTTCTATAGTGTGATACACAATAATAAATCTGAAGTGAACAACGAATATACAGTGCGCGTTTATTTGGCAAAAAGAAAAAAATGTGACCGTCTCGAAATATAACAATAACTGTTTCAACACAGGATTTCGCATCATGAATATTGCAAACCAAATATTTATATATATATATTTGTTTTGCAATATTCATGATTTGAAATCCTGTGTTGAAACAGTTATTGTTATATTTCGGGACGGTCACATTTTTTCTTTATATATATATATGTATATATATATATATATATATATATATATATATATATATATATATATATATATATATATATATGGGAGAATGTACGAAAAAACAACAACAGACGAGGACAGGTGGTGTAAATAACAAAAGGATGTATTAGTATGACGCTCGGGAATACGGAAAGTCTTTGATATATATATATATATACATATATATATATATATATATATATACATACATATATATATATATATATATATATATATATATATATATATATATATATATATATATATATATATATATATATATATATATATATATATATATATATACATACACACATACATACATACATACATACATTACGAGCTATATGACAAATAGCACTAAAGCGGCGAGCTGGCACAATCGTTAGCACGCCGAGTAAAATGCTTAACGGTATTTCGTCCGTTTTTACGTTCTGAGTTCAAATTCCACCGATGTCGACTTCGCCTTCCATCCTTCGCGGTCGATAAAATAAGTACCAGTTGAGCACTGGGTTCGATGTAATTGACTTAGCTCCTTCCCCGAAAGTTTTTGCCTTGTTCCGAAATTTGAAATCAATATCACAAAGAGCACAACCTAGCTACGACTAGCCAGACATAATACCTTGTTCTATACTCGTTGATAATTTTTGTTCATCAAGGTGTTACACTACATTATTAAAATCCCAGTCGACAACGGTATATAGAGAGGGCTTTTTTCAGATGACGATGACTAGCGTCATTCACAAGCTGCAGGATCTTAAAAGAAAAAAAAAGAAAAGTGAGTGAAAAGTACGATACGTGATATGACATCTCGGTCTCCTTCATTCCAGAAACGTATCTCGAAAGCTTTGCAAAGTTTTGTCAACCAAGGGTCAGGTGTTGTTAAAACCATCCAAAGGCCAGCTGCTTTAAATACCAGAGCCGGGTGGTTTTAATGACAAAAGTCAATAAATAAACAACTTATCCGTCGGAATTCCTCACATTTTTGTCTTCCCAATTTCTTTCACGAGACGTGAGTCAAGCCGACGCTCTGGGAGAAGCGATTCTCCTCAGTTGCAATGTTATTGAAGTAGAAATCAGAACAACATCGTTACGAAATGAAACTCCTAGATACACATGCCATGTTATGGCTGATATAATGATTTCTTTTCACAAAACAAAAATGACCAAGACGTTTTGTGTGGGATGAAATTATGTAATTTTCATAATTTCCACCTAGAGAGGGAAGTGAAATGGAAAGGTTATAACCAGAAATCGAAACCGAATTTCATAAACTGCAAGCTAGGTGTTTTCTATCGTTAATAATTTGAGACACAAATGGGATAGCACAGGTTTATAAAGAACAAGGGTATCACGTAATATTGGGTGGGGTGATATTCGTAGTTTCCCTAAGGTACTTGCTACGTAAATGAAGTTGTTAGATTTTAATTAGGCAATTAAATCGGGTTGATAGCTTTGTGTTCGCTAAGAAATTATGGTCGCATCATGGTGTCAAGCACAATGTAATAAATATAATGAAACAGGTTAAGGTAATGAAGCGGAAGATTAAGTATAATCCTGGACTTAAATGCTTGCTAATGTTTAGTTCTGTTCTGTTAGGTTACGGGTTCAAATCGAGTTG
>NC_142938.1:38901500-38914000 GCF_046866305.1 Octopus bimaculoides
AAAAAAGACGAACACGAACACCGTACTTTGGTCACCACCTGGTGCCATACTCTCTTTAGTACCAACTGACATCCTACATATAAACTTCCATACTTTCAAATCATACTTACTTTCAAACCCATCACTGTAAACACAAAAATGACGTGTATTTATATGTAAACAAAATAAGAACCACTGCCTAAATTTACCCTTCCTAAAAAAACTCATCCTTAGAACGAATATACCTATCTATCAACCACTGGACAAAATAACATGAACCTTGGAAGGCAACACTTAAAGTCCATGACTTATTCCTCTTTCCTATACCTAATCCATTTTACTAAATTTTACACTTCTCAAACTCTAAGTCTTGCTCCTATTCTTCTTATGCCATTTTGTTGCCTCATAACATCCAGAAAAATGGATACTTTTTAACAAAATTTTCTACAAATACCGCTTAGATATTGTGGCTTCAGAGTACATAGGGATTTATGGGAAAGTATTATTGTTTTTTTTTTCTCCTCGTCTTCTAAAAGTAATTACCCAACTTTCTGGGTTTTTCTCACAGCTATCCCGCGTTCAAAAATTATACGGTATTTTAAAAAAATTTCATTCAATAAATAATATTTTTACATTACGTATACATTAATAGCGAATTAAAATTTAAAAGAGAAAGTGAGAGACTTTGCAAATGAAAATGGAATACTCCGCAGTGAATGCAATGAATATTTAAATTTGTAATGAATTGGACGCAGTGAATATTTAAATTTGCGAGAAATTGGAGTTTAAAAAATTCAATAAACTTGAGAAATCTAAATTAAAGGAAATTTCTTAGAACTTGAATTTATAAAAATATTTCCAGGCGGTCAACCCTTTAATAATTGCTTTCTCAATTATAGCGTATGTACATACATACATACATACATACATACATATATATGTGTGTGTGTGTGTGTGTGTGTGTATCAGATGTTAAATATTACAATCTAGGAAAAGAATAGCACATTCAATACTGTAGTCGTAGATGCTCTATACTTGAAAAATGACTCGACTTCATCACAGAAAAACTTTGATTGCATATTTATTTAATGTTATGACAGATTTTTGTTTTAAACAACAAATCAACAAGAAAATCTACCAGTACTATCACAACTATATTGATGAAATCCAAAAGCACACTAGAAATAACGACTAAGTCTACCTCAAATCAGAAGCTAATCATGTCAAAGAAAGGTTATATTTGATAATGTCGTCCTAAATACAATATTCCTAGAAACAAAAGACGAAATGGTCACGAACGGATAATAAAATTTGGTGATCAGTCTGCTTCGATCGTGGTTGCATATGGGGCTACACAACAACAAAAAAAATGCTATTAATCAACAATCGTAAATCAATAGATACAAACAAAAAGCGGATACTGTCGATAAGTAATCAAAGACGTAAAAACACTAACTACAAAAACTGTAGCAACGACAATAACAAATAACAAATAACAATACCAGCAATAACAACAACAACAACAGCGGCAACATTAACAAGAATAACGGTAATAAAGTCATTGTTAAACAGGCGTTGGATGACTGTCAACTGTAGTGAAAGCTAAGATAGAGAATTAAATGTTTAGCAAACAAGACATCGGGAATTCGTGTGAACGGCCATTAAGGAGGAACTTGAAGAGGTGTTTATGTGAGTGTATGTGTGTGCGTTTGTGTATGTGCGTGTTTATGCGTGTGTGTGTGTGTGTGTGTGTGTGTGTGTGTGTGAGGGAGGGAGAGAGAGAGATGAGAAAAAGAGCTTTGTAAATAAGATTTCATCGATTGACTGTAAGCAAGTGTGTATATGTGTGGGTGTGTGTATGTGCGCGTGTGCTTGTTTGTTCATGTGTGTGTGTGCGTGTATATATGTATGTACGCATCTATCTATATATATGTGTGGGTGTGTGTGGTGTGTGTGGTGTGTGTGTGCGTGTGTGTGTATGTATATATATATATATATATATATATACACTCACACATACACATATATGTATACATATGAATAAGTGCATTCATGTACTCACTCATACATATTCATATAAATATGCATATATCCATGTGTGTGTGTGTGTGTGTGTGTGTGTGTGTCTACTGTTTGTGTCTGTGTCTGTGTGTGTAAATACATATCGCTTTTGCCAAAGACAATGCCTGAAGGCTAGGTTAATTAAACATTGTATCGAACATCCTTCTCCCATCTCACAACAGCTATTTATCATACTGTCGTTCAACTCTAAGTAAACATTCAACTGCCACTCGCTACTAATAGCATGATGTCTGATTTGATGTATATATACATATGTACCTATACATATATAAGCATACAGATATACATACAGCTCTTTCTCTCTCTCTTTCTCTCTCTCTCTATGCACACACACACACACACATATATATATATATATATATATATATATAACCATATACATATTTATACATACACACATACATAAATACACATATACATGCACATATGCACATTTATATGTATGTATATATATATATATATATATATATATATGTATGTATGTATGTATTTCTATATATATAAAGCAATTTGAATGTATGTATATATTATTATGTGTATATATATGTATGTGTGTATGCATTATGTGTGTGTGCATGTATGTATGTATGTATGTATGTATGTATGTATGTAGGTAGGTAGGTAGGTAGGCAGTTAGGTAGGTAGGTATGTAGGTAGGTAGGTACGTACGTACTTATGTATGTATAACTTGTGCAAATTTTATCCTGTAGTAAATGCACTGCAGCAAATGAAAGTACGCAATACACTTAAGTTAGATTGAAATAATATTTATTAAAAGTTGAATCTGTCTGAGCTGCTACTCGGAATTTTTCGATCTTGGTTATCAGGTGACGATGATTTGTGAAGTGTCCAAATATGAAGCGTGCAAATATATACAGACTATGGTGGGTATCCGCATATCATACTGAATACTATTTAGTGACAATTATAGGTTCCATATATGGGTGTATATCGATGTTTAAGAAGATGTAGTAAAATTTCTATAGAAATATTTTACACAAAACGTATTCAACTATATAACTTTCCATGAAAAATTTCTCGTAAGGACCCCTGTAGTGAAACTATAGACATACAAAACTATGGAAACTAGTGAATAGTAAATAACTTTTCAGTTAGTATTCTTTGACTTTAAGGAGATTTTGACAATAGAGATCTGTAAAGTATTAATGCCTAAATAAGTTTATTTTTGGTATAGTTAAATACTTAAGATATGGTGTTATTTGGTGCTTCTGTTATTTCTTTTTTTAAAGAAACGTTTTTTTTTTGATTGATTGTTAGTATATACGCATGAGGTCTCTCGAATGTTGTGTCTCGGAGTGATATTTTGAGGATTTGAAAGCAATTCCTCTTATTTATGACTTTATTTTTAGTTTGATTCACTGAATTAGCCAGTGGGAAAAGTCCAAGTGGATGCCTGTTCCATCGTTACAAAGACCAGCTAAAATCAGCTCTGAAAACGGTTGAAACTGGAGCAAAAACGTCGGAAACTTAAGCTCAAAACCTCTCCAAGTAACGAAACTCTAACAAGTCAAGAGAAATTTGGAGAAAAACTTAGAAGTAGACAACTGTACAGGGAATCAACAGAATGTTAGGTAACAGTCCGATTATGTAATCCGATTATGTAAGCTGTATATATATATATATATATATATATATATATATGTATGTATGTATGTATATATGTATATATGTATATATATATATATATATATATATATATATATATATATATATATATATATATATATATATATATATATATATATATATGGGAGAATATACGAAAAAACAACAACAGACGAGGACAGGTGGTGTAAATAACAAAAGGATGTATTAGTATGACGCTCGGGAATACGGAAAGTCTTTGACGTTTCGAGCTACGCTCTTCAACAGAAAGAATACGGAGACAAGGAGAAAAACACGGAGAAGAAAAATTGAATAGTGTCCAGTCAACGGTCAATCATAATATATATATAAAGGTGAAAATATACCAACTGCTCTCTATTCTTGGAGGTGAATACTATCTATCTATCTACCTATCTCTGTTCATTTCCTCGTGTTCCTTTCTGTTGAAGAGCGTAAGCTCGAAACGCAAAAGATTCACTCTCCCGAGCATCAAACTAATACACCTGTTTGCTGTTTATACACCTGTCTTCGTCTTTTGTTTTTCTGTAAATTTCACCTATATATATATATATATATATATATATATATATATATATATAAATATAAATTTGTAGTGTAATATACGGACTTATGGCTATTACAGACGTATGGCTATTACAGAAAGCTTATCTAGCGAAGTCGGCTAACAAACCACAAAGTAATCCCAATACAGAGGACCGCAATGCAGAGTTCCATGCAGCTGAAATCCAGAAGACCCAATCGATGAAATCATTTCCTTTGAGTTGAATCGTTGGTGTAACCATGATGTTCTGGTGATCTGATGACTTTGCTTTCTTTATCTGCATTAATTTTTATGTATAAAATTGTATTACATAATGCAGTAATTTCCTTATAATAATGTTTTTCTTGTTTCCTTTCAGATTAATTTATTCTATAATCGTGACGATTTTCCCTTTTAAAATGCCTGTTATGCTCTGTGTTTGAGGGAATATAAAGTGTGTCGTTTATTATGAAGTGCCAAACCAAAATGAAACAGTTAACGCAGAGAGGTATTGCTGTTAATAGGAAGCATTGCACAAAACTTTTCCAGAAAAGCACTCTGTCATTATTCAGTCGTAAAGGGATGTTGCTCTAGCACGATAATTGAAGACCACATATTGCCCACGTCACTCAGAAAAAAAAAATTATGGCACTAAATATGAAAGCTTTGCTTCATCTTCTCTATTTTCCTGACCTTGGTCTGTTTGATTATCATCTTTTCAGATCATTGCAACATTATTTAGAAGGAAAATTCTTTCTTCATAGTGAAGAGATTTAAAAGTATATTGAGTGTCTTTTGAATCGAAAGGTGAGGAATTTTACACCCGACGGATCAACAATTTAACAAATAGGTGGGATTGTGTTACGAATGATGAGGGGAAATGTCATCAGGATTAAATGTGTCAATTAGAGAAGCATATGTTTCTTTGCCATATTGAAACGCGACAAGACTCTCCTGTCTAATAGCTACTTGCATGATTTCAGGACGTTTGCCATTGTCACCTTCCTTTCAACCGTCACCCATAAGTCAAATTTAAGGAATATTATGATAAATTGTTGCCACTCCATTTATCCATTTTAATACCAACAAGATTTCTGTCAATGGGATGTTGAAGTACTATGAGTATTATCACAATCGCCTGTACTGTTTCTTCTTGTCCAGTATGTATGATTAAAAAGAAGATAGGTTATTGTTTTATGATGTTATTCAGGTGAACGTTTTGAATAAATTGGATTGCTAGGAGTAGGGCCCCAGATCACTGAAGAGTAACGAAAATTATATTCATTTGTATATGTCTTCAATAATCTGTTTCCGACGTATTTGAAGAAGTTTGTAAACCACCACTGATTACACGGATTGTAGGTCCTATGTTTAAATCTGTGTTTATTTGATTGTAGGTCGTGTGTTTGTGTCTGTTTATTTTCAGATTGTTTTTCTGACTATATTGAAATCACTGCTGACTTCACATATCACCCGCAATATTTTTATAAAAAAACTATGATCAAAAACATTTTGGCTGTGAACATCCTATTTTTACTTTTCAGACATAATGCATGTGGGACGGACTGTATTATCCATTATGTCCTTTAGGTTTCAAAATGATAATGTGTGATTTCAGAGTGATTTGGCTGCTATATGTAGCACGGTTGAGAGATCACGTAAAAGCTCCCTCATGGCTTTGTTGACTGTGTTGTTATATTCATTGTTGCAATAAGACACCAACTGATTTTGCCACTCCTATTTACAAAATGACATAGGACTCTCGAAATTGATTTAGAAATCAATAGAAGAAACACAAACATTACATGAGCAATCTTGGACAAAAACACTAACATGAATAGTCAGGTTTTTCCTATTTCCATACATCATTCTCTACCGCATCTCAAGTCTAAGCAGCAAAACTCCGACATAAAATAAACAACCCACCCCCACCATCCATATGCTCGAATTTTGTCTCGTAATATTTAAGGAAAGGCTTTCTGAGGCATGATGAAGAGCGCTGCCGATGATGGATTATGTGAGGGACACACGATAATGTGTGATGATCATAACTTTTAGTTCTTGTCCTTTATAACCCACATACTAGAAATGTTTGTCAAATAAAAGCAAACAGCTAGTCGCATGAAACCATAGGCAACAGTTTGGAATCTCACTTGTTGCACACTCGGACAGACATACACGAACACATACGTACACATTCATATATACATATATATATTATATAATACGTACAAATACAGACGTACAAATATATATTCGTATACATACACAACATACACACACATATGCCCTAAATAGTCTCTATGCAATTCAAATTAAAAAAATAAGTACAAGGGCGTATTGAACACTTATGCCTTTGTATGATAAAACAAGAGAAACAATATAATTATGTGAGTGTGTATGCTTATGTGTGTACACTTATATGTGTTTGAGTTTATGTATGTCTGAGTAAGTATGTACATGTGTGTGTGTGTGTGTGTGTGTGTGTGTGTGTGTGTGTGTGTGTGTGTGTGTGTGTGTGTGTGTGTGTGTGTGTTTGTGTGTGTGAATGTAGATTTGCATGTACGTATATATAAAAGGCAGTCCGTCTCAGCAGTCAAGAACAAAACTGCGTTAATCGGAAAGACTCACCGGTGCGATAATAAGAGAAAAGAGTAAATTAGAAACCGAGAGAAGATAGAGGAGGACAGAGAGACAAAAGGGGTGGGACGGGGAGGGTATGAGACCGAGAGCAAAACTGATAAGTACAAGTATAGAGAACAAAACAGTAAGCGAATAAGTGGGCGGGGGCGAGTGTGAAGAACAAGTGAGAAACACAGAAGGAGAGAGAGAGAGAGCGAAAGAGAGAGAGAGAGAAAAAGAGAAAGAGAGAGAGAGAAAGAGAGACAGAGAGAGTGAGAGAGAGAGACGGGTGACTGGATATAGAGAGGAAAGAGAAAGTAGTGAAAATCAACATCAAAAGGAGAATCAATGGCACGGTAAATATTGCTATTGTAACTTAACTGCCAAGATCGAAATGATTAACACAATAAACTGACATCTAGACATTTTACCTTTGTTGACAGGGTTTATTTTCTTCCCTAATAGCCCACCATCCATGACCTAACACAACTACCCGTCCACACCCCCTACACACATACTCTTTTATGCTGTTTTAGTTCGGAAGATTCCGTCTTCCATATTCCTTGTTTGTCTTATCTTCCTGTATACAAAACAATATATTAAAAAAAACCCACTAAGGATTGACGATTGACTTTCGGCCACATTGTAAAAGCAACTTAATGGATAATGGACGATCTCACTTTCCGTTTATCTCTCACTCTTTCTTCCTCTCTCAGTCTCCCTACTTATCTACTTATAACAATAAGTGTGTTTGTATGTGCGTATGTATATTCATATATATATATATATATATATATATATATATATATATATATATATATATATATATATATATATATATATATATATATATATATATATATATATATATATATATATGTATATATATATGACGTCCTGTACCCAAATATTCATCTGTATATATATGTATGTATATATGCGTATATATATATATATATAAATATATATATATATATATATATATATATATAATTTTTATTTATAGTAAGTTTATCTTAATCTTTTTGATGCGACTCTACTCTATACTATTTTCTTCCCCATCCGTTTCTCTAATTCACTTTTTCTCTCTCTCCCTCTTTCACTTTCTCTCTCTCTCTCTCTCTCGCCCTCTTTCACATTTCTCTCTCTCGCCCTCTTTCACATTTCTCTCTCTCGTTGCTTACAGGTGACCATCGTCCATCTTTCTTTCCCTCACGTAAACATCTTTCTTTTCCTTCAGGACTTCCTAGGGACTGGACGTATTCTATCTCTCACTTCTATGTTTTCTCATGTCAAAGAAAATATTTCACCAGCGTTCGCTGTTTTCGAAGACTCATACTGTCGTTCAATGCTAGAAATGAAGAGTAGATAGACAGCTGACAACTGATGAAGTGTCATTCTTTGTATTACTTGTCCTGTTTTCCATTCGTTTATCTCGTTGTTTGCGTATTGAACTCATTTGTTTTCGTATTTCAAGTTGTTTACTGTTGTTCACGTCCTGTACCCATATATATGTATATATATATATATATTATTTATATTATTCATATATATATATATATATATATATATATATATATATATATATATATATATATATATATATACATATCTATATATACATATATATATATACATATATATATACATACATACGTATATATATGTATATATACACATGCATATATATGTGTGTGTGTGTGTGTGTGTGTGTGTATATATATATATATATATATATATATATATATATATATATATATATACATGTCTCTTAAAGGATAGACCTCAAAATCAATGCATTGAAGATACTTTATTGCAGCAACAATTATAATAACAGAAACAACCACAATAAGCCAAACCTATGCACATTTCAATAGGGTATCCCGGAAAAATAAACCACATCATAAGATGTCTCGTAAAATATTGTAACAAATTACAACATATTACAAATTTCTGGATACTCCATCTCATCAGGGTCGCATTATTGCCATCACCAATACTATTATTAGCAAAACACACACATCATCCAAGAGGGTGAAAGAATAATCGACGGCACGCAACCTACCATCGTTATTTTCTTACAGAATGTAAACAAGCTAGTCAACCGAAATCCAGCGACGTACACCGCCCGGTTTACAGCGTAAAAATCCCTTGCCAAAAATTCATCCCCCATGTACATCAAGATTTCCTATCGGATCTTCCTATCACGATAGTGTATTAATTAATTCATTAATTATACCCGCCCACGCCCACGCACCGCACACCACCACCCACATGCCCACACCTATACCCACACACACATATACCTATACTTAGATACACACACCAATATATATTTATATGTATTTTTTATGTATAACCATACACACAAACACATATATACACTCACATATGCATGCATATACATATACACACATACATAGAAATATCTGAAGATAACCCTAATAGAATAAGATTCCTTAGTGCAAATGCTAAAACTAAAAACATTGTCTATAGGTGTAATGTTATAACGGATAAGAAGATTTGGAGTTATATCGGGGCTTCGTCACTTGAGGTCTCGAAACGAATTTCTAATCATTAGTCATCCTTTAGGGATAGGAGTAAGCAATATAGTACGGCGCTTAGTAATTTAGTTTGGAAATTGAAAGATGAGAAAAAGGATTACTCCCTTGAATGGTTGTTAGTAGGCAAATCGATGTCGTACGACAAGGGTAAAAGTACTTGTTCGTTATGTAACTTGGAATTATTTTCCATACTTTTTTCCAAGGGTCACCTAGTTAATAAAATAACGTTTAAAGCTTACAGATGTCTACATATGTATAGACATACGTATGCATTTTATAAATAGGAATTACCGGAATGTGTATAGGCACAAGTTCGAAATTAAGGAAGAGGTATATTCATCTCTATATATCTTACTGGAATTAGGTCTGTGGCGCAAATATATGAGTGTATATGTATATGGGTGTAGGTATACATGTGGAGACACGTGAGAGTGTATGTGTGTATATATGTATATATGTGTGTGTGGGTATAGGTGTGGGCATGTGGGTGGTGGTGTGCGGTGCGTGGGCGTGGGCGGGTATAATTAATGAATTAATTAATACACTATCGTTATAGGAAGATCCGATAGGAAATCTTGATGTACATGGGGGATGAATTTTTGGCAAGGGATTTTTACGCTGTAAACCGGGCGGTGTACGTCGCTGGATTTCGGTTGACTGGTTTGTTTACATTCTGTAAGAAAATAACGATGGTAGGTTGCGTGCCGTCGATTATTCTTTCACCCTCTTGGATGATGTGTGTGTTTTGCTAATAATAGTATTGGTGATGGCAATAATGCGACCCTGATGAGATGGAGTATCCAGAAATTTGTAATATGTTGTAATTTGTTACAATATTTTACGAGACATCTTATGATGTGGTTTATTTTTCCGGGATACCCTATTGAAATGTGCATAGGTTTGGCTTATTGTGGTTGTTTCTGTTATTATAATTGTTGCTGCAATAAAGTATCTTCAATGCATTGATTTTGAGCTCTATCCTTTAAGAGACATGTATACATATATATATACAAAAACTCAACTGTGAGTTTTTGGCTAAGACTGTTAACAGATACTATATATTTTGTAAAATTTGTTTTATAAAAGTATATATTTAATATATATATATATATATATATATATATATATATATATATATATATATATATATATATAAAGAGAGAGAGGGGGATAGATAGATAGATAGATAGATAATATGTGTATGTACATGCATGACTACATACATACATGCATGCATACATACATACATACATACAAACTTGCGTACGTACGTACATACATGCATACATACATTCATACATACATACATACATACATACGTACATACGTACATACATACATACAAACATACAAACACACATACAAACACACATACATACGTACATACATACGTACATACGTACATTCGTGCATATTTGCTTTTTCAGTCATGGAGAGAAATTACTCAATACTTACAGTGTACTTATATTTTAAAACTAAGGCTTCTTGAATCGTAATTCTGAGTCTCTCGTTTCCGATCTTCCCAGCGATTGAGGTAAAGACGCCTTGTGACAATATAGCTGCGAACAAAGAATACAAAAAAGAAAAACGTTATAAAATATGTAACACATTTGTATAATTAATGTAGACTTTGATAATTTTGACTTCACTAAATTACAAACGAGATGGTCTTGGTTGGAGCACTTGTGGTTATAGATCTAGATTTTTTTTTATATATAACTGGCTTGTGATTAACTACGACTACAAACAATACTACAGCCAGCTCAATAGAATATATATTATTATGACTACGACTTGTCTTAATGCATTCCCAAAGTTATCCACCATCGAGATCGCAGAGTAGAAATTCATTCTAAAATATTCCTAATAACAAGAAATCTACGGAGACTTGGGAGGGTTGCTAGGTTAATGATGTTATGATTTCGGCTTACTGCAAGTCTATGTTCTTAATCCATTTCCTATTTCTGGGATCTGGTTTTCCTGTTAGATCGTACCGTTAGAACATCTACTAAGGAATCTCACTCACTCTCTCTCCCTATCTCCCCCTCTCTCTCTCTCTTCTCTCTCTCTCTCTCTCTCTCTCTCTCTCTCTCTCTCTCTCTCTCTCTCTCTCTCTCTCTCTCTCGTTTTCTCTTCTTATCCCTCTCTGCATCCCACAACATATATTGACTTTGATGTGCCTCAGAGTTCGGTTTTGTACCCAACACTTTTACTCCTGTACATCATCAACCTATTTTCCGTTACTTCCAACATGATATCATTTTTCTTTCTTCTCAAACATGTTATAACCAAGCTTCACCTTCTCGTAACCTACACACCTGACCCAAAACTGGCACTTATTCTACGAACAGAGCCCTCAACAAAATCCTCAGAGATCGTGCCATTCTTGTCTCCTTCAACAGCACAAAACCACAATCACTGCCTATATCAAGAAAATATTATCACACCTATCCAAACTAAACATGAACATCGCGGAACGAGAATCCCAAAAGTTTTCAGTAATCCTCGGTTTCGTGATCCTGAGTCAGGATGACTGGCTTTCCACTTTAGGGACAGAAAATATCTCAGTCTCCCACAACTACAAATCCTCTACGAAGCTCAGGTGAGATCCACATGGTGCTGTTGCTACGTTTACAGACATCCTAAACTGCATCTAAATAAGAATCACTTGACTAACTGGTAAGGATTAGCTCCCCTGTTCTATCTCTTCCTCATCACTCCCCTTTCTCTCTCTCTCCTCTTCTCCTTCTCTTTCTCTCCTGCCTCTCTCTCAACCTCTGCTTCTTTGGCCTCTGTTCCATGATACTAGCTGCTCTTCTTCCACCACAAATCAGGCATTTCCGACTCATTTGTCTTCATTCCACTTGTCACCCATATTGTTCCCCCCCCCCGCCTCACCTCACGTTCAGAACTAACAACTAGACCGTTGGAATTCAATCCCTGCACATGTTAGACTCTGTACCCGTCGTTTTACAACTGCCCAAGAGAAGCGTTATCGTCAATCTCACCAGTCGCCGAGGTCCTCTAAAGTCAACAGACAAAACCAACAAAAACAAAGTTTAAAAAGCATCATAATGTTTCTGGAA
>NC_142938.1:38926500-38929000 GCF_046866305.1 Octopus bimaculoides
GATACTTATTTTAGAAAGGAGTTTCAGACAGACCCTCTTACGCTGCTTATCATCTCTCGATACGCAAGAATAAGTTTTAAATGGAAGGAACTTCGGCTTCATTTATAACAAGAAACGTTTACAAGAAAAATTCCGTAAGAAGGCAGACATGGACGAGCCCCACAAACCAAGAAATTGTACAAGAAGTGTATTGCCAGGTTTCAAGAAAATCTCTATGGCAAGAAGGTCGATAACATTTCAAATCAAGCTTCCTTCGCATTTTGAAGCGCAGTAATTGAAAAATTTACCAAGTATAGTCCAAGAAGATGATTCGGACAAAAAGGGAAGTTTCGCAAGTGATATGTGGCAAGATGAATAGAGGATACCCACTTTTGAACAAAGAATTTTTGGTGTAATGAGGCTACATTTAAATTAAATTGCTCATTTAATCTCCACAATTGCACCAACAGAACACCTGTGAATCCGCATATTACAGAGGAAAGATCGTGCTGATATTCTGGGAGCTGGAGTTACAGTATGGTGCAGCTTACTATCAAAAGGATTAATTTGACCATTATTTTTTGAGAAGTACTTTAATTGGTGCCATTTACTTAAACTTGCTGTAACTATGTCATGCCAAGCCTTCAAGAGGAATTTTAAAATAGAGAGTTTTATTTCAAGCAAGATAGGGCCCACAATACCATAGTAGTTATAAGGACCTACTTTGATTGAGTTTTGCTAAACTATTTGGTTGGATTAGACTTCTTTTAATGGGATAAAGTTTTCGGTACAAAACCGGCAACTGTAGACGAATTGAGGGCAGCCATGGTACAAGAATGCGCACAAAAACCAAACCAAATGTTTCCCGATGTTTGTGATTTCATTGCTTTGTGTTAACATAAATGACTGATCCAAAACGGTCGTCAGTTTCAAAAAAGAAAGCTACATTAATTTTCAGATTCTACGAAATTTTGAAAATGAAATCTATTTTAATAAAAACTGGCTTTATATTCTTCCCATCTGTGTATACATTTTGGTGGGGATACACCGGATAATAACATTTTATACGCTTGTATATAGATTTCTAGGTATCTATATATCACTGACGTCCACTAAAATTCCACCTACCGCCACCAACTAGCCTCCATTTCTCGCTCACGCCTTCCTGACAATTTTATCTTTCATTTATTCTATCTATCTAACTATCTATCTATCTATCTATATATATATATATATATATATATATATATATATATATATATATATATATATATAGCAAATGAAAGACAGAAGATGGAATATACGAGAATTTATTAATCACGACAATTGTTTCGACACATCTAGCATCGATTCCTCTTGAGTGGGACACTCAACAACTGGTTCAGGAGGATCCGGTGGTACAGATATATCTCGTCGGGGGATAATTAAATAGAACTCGTTAAAATAAGTTCCGCAATGTAACTTTCCGTTTTGTAGAGAGAAAAGCAGCCAAACGGAGGAAATATCTTCATTTATATAGAAGATCAAAAATAAAATCACAGATGACAAAAAGAGAAACGAACACACAATCCAGCGAGGAAAGTATTAAAAATAATCGTTAACAAATATGAATGTATAAACGCCCTCGGGCAAGCGGCATGGCACGAGTACACTCGCTCATACAAGCATCCACAAAATGTGACCATACGCACACGTGAGGTTTGGTGCACTCATGATCACAAAGCAAGTTATTTATCAATTTGGTGTTTATAAGAATGGAGAGGATAAAAGTAAACTTAAGTCATCCATACCTTAAATTAAATTAAGTTAACGGTCACTCAAAATTCATTCTCACTGCTTTGTGCGAAAGTACATTTATATGTACTTTCGAGAGTCGTTCAGAAATTCTATTATCTTCTCGTTAGTCAACAGATTAGACAGGGATTCTTCGGAGCTGAGACGGCAACTCCTGGAAATTATATTGTATGGTTTCGCATACCTTACTATGGACCAATAAATGCTGTACTTCGTTTCATCCTCCTTCAGTCGCCATACAAAATCTGCCAAAGATGTTGAATGTCCCTTCTTGATTGTCTTTCATTGAAGCTGGCAACATGGTTACGATAACGGTTCTTAGATGAATCAGCCGTCTGCCCAATGTAAACATAGGGCCCTCGCCTTGTGTACGGTACATTTATATACAAGATTTGTACTCATACAGAGATTCATCAAAGGACACTTTGCTTTTTCTCTGCATGAGCTTTTATCGTATTTATTTGTATATAAGGCAGTCCCGACTCCATTTACCGGCGTTGTTACCATGCTAACTGTATCATAAGTATTTCTACTACTACAAATTGGTCGTAGTTGGTGTTTTTCAATGCGGTTTACATCTCCTTGGTTGGTATTTAGATGCAAATGTTCGCTGGTTGGCATTTAGATGCAACTATATGCATGAGAATACATACATAAAGCAAAGCATGCAAAAATACCCCCTTATTGATGTTCAAATTCCAATGAAGGAGACTTGCATCTAGGTTAG
>NC_142938.1:38931500-38934000 GCF_046866305.1 Octopus bimaculoides
ATAAACAAGTAAATTGACACAATACAATGTCTGCAAGTTGATGAATACCACCTATTTCCCCCCATTTTCTTATTGCAATATAAATTAATGGTAAAATATTTTTTACCCGCACCCATTTATTGCACTTGGTAAGGCAATGAAAAAACACTAGTGTAATAAAAATTAGGTATTCTTTCAGCAGTATATTAGATAGATATTATCCCTTAGTGGGTTGGATTCACAACCCCTAACTTTCTTGGATATATATATATATATATAGGGAGAAGTCACAAAAAAAACAAAAGACGAAGGCAGGTAGTGTAGAAAACAAACAGATGTATTAATATCACGCTCGGGAATTGAAAAAGTCTTTAACGTTACTGAAAGAAACACGGAGAGAAACAAGCATATATATATATATATATATATATATATATATATATATATATATATGTTGTATTTTATATATATGTATGTATGTATGTATGTATGTGTGTATACATGTGTACATATATATGTGTGTATATGTGTACATATATGCATATATGCGTATGGCTATAGGTATATAAGTACGCGGGCGTATACAATACTGCATATACACTTTTATATGTATATGTGTACACGCGTGTGTATATTTATATACACATCTTTCTTTCTCTCTCTGACTCATCAGCCCCCACTATCACTTTAAGTAGTACAATAAATAACTACGTCTATTTTTAGAAAATTGACCATTGTATCTTATTATTCTTCCCTTTTTGAGGTTCACTACTCACTTTAATACATCCCCTACCATTTTCTTTACCTATCTGTCCACCTTAGTACCTTTCAAACATATTATCCCACCTCCCAATTCTCACATTTATTCCTTCCTTACATTCCTCTGTCTTCCTTCTATCCCTCTCCTATTCCTTTTATCGTGATATCTCTCCTCTCCCATGCCTCTCAGAATATCTTGACCACCATCTAGCACTCCTTTTTACATTTTATCTTCCTCTTTGTTTCTTTCTTTCTTCTTTCCTCCCCTATTCCTTATGAATAATACCATTACCCTCCTAACATAGATATCTATTCTCTTCTCTCTATCGACTTACCCCTACCAGTACGTTCTCAAGATTTCATTCACACCACAAGACCCCTTTGAATGAACAGAACATGGGATTTATGTCTCCACACAATAAATTGTAATAGCAAAATAAACTCTTATCGGAATCTACATACCATGAACAAGAAGCATTTCTACCCATTCTACACGGCACTTTCCTTGTATAATGGAACTGCAATTATAACATCCTACATATATTTTTACTTTCATTTTTATTCTCTTATTTCCATTTATACTTCCTATGTCCATCCTTTTCCAAAATAACACCTTATATTGAACTCTACTATTTCCCTCTAGTTAACTGTTTCATGTTGTCTCTGATGAAGGGATATTCCTAATATCACAGAAACAGCTGTAAGACTACCTTTCTCTTTATAAATGTCTTATAAATTCCACACAGCCTTGGCTTTGTTGTCTCATTTTATTTAATATATATGTATATATACCCACACACACACACACACAGATATATATATATATATATATATATATATATATATATATATATATATATATATATATATATATATATATATATATATATATATATATATATATACATACACACACACACATATGGTGATTGCTGCATCTCCACACATGGTTTACGTCGAACTGTGCTTCCCTGTCGGTAAGACACTCCTGACCTACCATTCATGACCTCCCAGATGATTATTCAGTCTCTTTGTTGATCTGCATACATCACCACTCTTCTATCGCCATATGACTTTCAGTAGATGGAGTGAAAAATGTGGTCACCATAAAGATACATTTCTTTTATTAGCCACACAGGGCTCAACGAAGATGGGACAAATACAATGTAGAGCTTTTCTTTTGGGGAGGGGGAAGGAGAAAAAAAAAGGGTGTGTGTCGATCAAAAGCGATCGTAGGAAGGAAAAAAGGGGGGGGGAGTTCGATCAAAAGGGATCGAAAAAAAAAAAGAGAGCGATCAATAGGGATCGTGTATCACACAGTAATGTTCTCGTGTAAAAATAGGGGGGACAGTTTAGGTTTAGCCGTGGAAAGAAAAGCCTATGGAAAAGACCACGGTAACCTTGGTCAATATTCTCATTGAAGAAACTATAACAGTAAGTGACTCTCTTTTGCCTTTTTGTTTTATTTTTTTTCTTGGATTTTTTTCTAGTTCATAGGGTTATGCTCAAGATGGCTCCGTCGTTCACACGTGCCATCCTTGCTACATTCACCCATCTTTTTTTGAAGCATTCACTAGACAAGACTTCCCTTTCTACTCTCACCTTCCTCTTCAGGTGATACTTGAAGAAGTTGATGAGAGATTGCCCAGAGAGGAAAGTCTTTGTCTCTAGACCTTTCAGACGCGTCCACCATACACATTCTTTCGCCATAGCCACAAGTACGATGAAAATAGCTCTTCCTTCCCGTTTAAAGGAAGGAGGC
>NC_142938.1:38936500-38944000 GCF_046866305.1 Octopus bimaculoides
AAGTTAGCTATCACACCTTGATCCATTGATTGGAGCAAAAAAGTTATTTTCTATTCTCGCATCATCTAAAAGGTCCTTTTAATTCGGTGGATGGCTCGATGCATTTTCTAAAAGAAGCAATATTTTGTTGAAAATATGTCTGACATAGTACCTTTCTATCGCTGGACAAAAACTTTTGTAAACCACACTTTGAAAAGGTTCGTAGTCACGCAAGCATTCTTATTTGAATGCCAAATCAGAGGTACGTTAAACTTTGTGTAAGCATTGAAAGTCCTTAGATTTTCTGAGTGATACACATGTAGGGGCTTTACTTTCATATCACCAGCGGCATTTCTTCCCAAATGAAATGTTAGACGATTTTCGAAGCTTTAAATCCTTGTATTATTTGTCTTCGAGAAATAATAGTTCTAGCAGGTTTGCGTTTCCAGAAAAGTGCAGTCTGATCAACGTTATATACTTGCTCTGGTGTGTAGCACCATTCAGCAGCCATTTTCTTCAAACACTCATCAGGATGATTAGGAGCAGTCTCTGTAACAGTGTTTGCAGTTTCACCAGTCATTTTTATGCTGTGCAAATCCATGCGCTGCTTAAAACTTTCAAACCAGCCTTTACTAGTTAAAAACGTTTTTTTTCATTAGAAGTTTCACGTTTTTTTTTTTTAAGCAAATTATAATATAAACTTTTGCTTCTTTTTTAAATTATCATCGGGTTTATCGGCACATTCCGCCGATTCCGATCTTCAATCTGTACACTTAAGATGCGTTCCATTTTAAGCATTACGTTAGAGCCATGGAAAAATAAGATTCGGCCAGTCAAAAGGGTAGCTTCTCGAGTTATTGACATAATTTTCTCTCTGTTGTCACGTATTGTGCCCACTGTAGACGTTCCAAGGTTTCTTGTTTTGGCAAACTTGGTGTTGCTTCTGCGTCAAGTCTTTTCAAAACATCAAGTTTAATAGCTAGCGTAATTCCTTTGTTATTTCTTTTCGCGCTACTTTCTTCAGTTCTACTTGGTGGTTTCTTAATTTGAAAGTAAACCGAAAAGCAACGGCAATTAATTATCCACAACAGATACGTAGTATAAAAAAAGCTGGCCTAGCAAAGACTTGCTTTGAGAGGGCAGAAAATTATCTTCTTCCCTATGGATGTAATAATGGTGAAGGACTGAGGAAGAGAAAGTACAGTATGATTACAGTTAGATGAAGAGTCACCAGATTTTATAGGCAATTCGCCCCATGCACTTCTGACTTACCACGCGCGCACACACACACACATGCACACACGTCTATTGGTGTACATGCTATTATCTGTTGTAATGTGTTGGATTCAAAAGTTGGTGGTTTGATATTAGTGATGACGTGAGTTGCATTAGTTTATATCTTTGTGGTTGTTGGCGAGTATTGTTAGTAGTGCTGTGGTCATATTGCTTTTGCTAATTGTAGAGTTGTGACTGTTTAGTCTCAAGTCAATCCTCATAGACCTAAAATCAAAGACATTACATTCAGCTAAAATACAAATATAAAGATTATATATTTTAATTGAAATGCATTTGATTACCTGCTTCTTATTATATATTACTGCTGCTGTTGATGGCTGCCGTGGTTTTGATAACAGAAGCGCACACATACATACATACATACACACATACATGCATACACACATACATGCATGCATACAGACAGGCAGATTCATATTTGTGTGTATGTGTGTATGTGTGTATGTGTGTGTACACACAATATGGTTTTTGTGTGCTGTTATTAGTTTCGTGTGCTGAGAGCATGACAGACAGTAATCTGTAACACATCTGGTGTCCTAGTACTGCCACATGGCTCTGCCCACATGGCTCTGCTCACATGGCTCTGCCCACATGGCTCTGCCCACATGGCATAACAAACTAAAAATAGGACGACAGGATGAGAGAAAAGGCGAGAGAAAACGAGAAAAGGCGGCTCCAAATGTCTCCGAGGTCAACTTTGCCTTTCATCCTTACATTCTTTCGGGGAGATAAAATAATATACCAATCAAGTACAATGATCGATGGTATCGCCTTATCCCCCACCACCACCACCACCACTACCACCACCATCATCCAAGCAAATTTCTGACCTTGTGCCTGTATCAGAAATAATCACAATTATTATTATCATAATCGTCACCTTTCTGCTTCCTAATCTTCTGCTAATTTAAATGTTTAACCGTTTAATTTTTTCTTTACTCTTTTGTCTTTTTGGTGTTATCGTGTTTACTGAAATGATTTTCAATTAAACTCACATATACATATGTAATATATTTATTTATTTATTGATTTGTCTATTTGTTAATCAACTTATCTTATTATTTAAACATATGATATGAATATTTCTATCTAGTGCTCATAGGTTGAAGTATTTTGCAAGAGGTTAATGGCTTAATTGGTCGTTATAAAATCTCAGGTTTGTTGCTTTTCAATTTGAATCTGATGTTGTTTTACTTGTTTTTCTTATATTTTTTGTCTATTTCATTTGCTTGATTAAATTTATTTTATTTATTTATTCCTTTTGATTATTTTGCATCAATTTTTATAGCATTTTATCGACACCTTTCGAGGTTTCCAAAGATCTATTGATTATGCTCTTAGTTGAAAGTGACACTTCACCCCACCCCATATGCATACATTCATACATACATACATACATACATACATACATACATATATACATACAAATGTACATACATATCTCTCTCTCTCTCTATATATATATACATATATATATATGTTTAAATATATATATATATATATATATATATATATATATATATATATATATATATACATATAATTGTTTATATGTATGTATATATACATATATATATGCTTATATAAATATGTTTATATATATATATATATATATATATATATATATATATATATATGTTAATATACATGTTTATATATATATATATATACATATATATACATATATATATGTTTATATAAATATGTTTATATATATATATATATATATATATATATATATATATATATATATATATATATATATATATATACATATATAGATATGCATACACGCACACACGTACATTTAGCTATGCACATATCCCAAATAATATACACACATATGCATTAAATTAATTGATATACGTTCACACACACACACACACATCTATATATACTCACATACATTCCGATGCACATCCTATACATGTACACATCAATGCATAAATACAACCTAAAAACATGTATGCATCTTGTAAATCATCTTGCAATTATCTCTCATACACACATGCACACATATACGCACACAGGGACATACACGAAATTTGTGTACATCAATAGGTTTAAACGTTTCTGTATTCAATCATATAGATACACGTATATACATGATTTCTTGGGGAAAACCTGCGTACGTACATAGATACAACAAATAGACATATATTAATAAAAATACATACATATATATTTGTTGATGCATAGATGCACATAGATGGGTGTATGTATGGCTGTAATGTGGGTATGTATGAATGCATAGGGAAGTTCTTATTGCGAACGAATGGCAAATATATATATATAGTCATGCATGTATACACTCATATATATCAACGTAAATACATACATATATCTATAGGCATATACACACATATATATATATATATATGTATGTATTATATATATATATACATATATAAATATTTATACATATATGTATACGTAGATATTTGTATGTATGTGTGCATATATATATATATATATGTGTGTGTGTGTGTTTGTGTGTGTGTTTTTTTTCTGTTAATGGCACATTTCCTTAATCGCATATTATTGTAACTCCCCTTCTTCTCCCTCTCTTCTTTCTCTCTCTCTCATTTTCCCTGTGTTTGTATGAATATCTCATATTTATACACACACAGACACACACACATGCAGAATAACACATACGAGCATTTTATGCACATGCATTCATATAATGACATATACATATACGCACATACTGTACACATATGCACATATGCACCTACACATATGCACATATACATATACTCATATACGTGTACACGCACACAACTCTACACATCTACACGCACGCAAATGTAGTGTTAATAAGTATATATCCATTAGTGGCTACCAAATGAAAAAGAAGAAAATATGAATACTACGAATAAGAACGAAGAAAGAAACAGCAGAGAAATAGCGAATGAACGAAAAGAAACATGTGGGAGAAGGGGGGGATAATGGTAGAGAGAGAGAGAGAGAGAGAGAGAGAGAGAGAGAGAAATGAATGTAAAGAGACTGTAATATAGGAATAGAGAAAAGATGGTAATTTATGGAATACGAGAATGTTTGACGGCAAAATAATGTTTAATTTTAATTAAGGTAACTAATGGACGTCATAAATGATAAATCTCAAGATGTTCAGAATTATTTAGCATTTACGTTTTCAATATTTGTTTATGGTATGTGTATATGTGTATATATATACACATACAAATATATATAAGTACACAAACAAATGTATATATATAGATTGTTTCTACAAATGGGAAAAAAAACAACTCGATAAATAAGGCAGAGTAGAGAACTCATTAACCTACGCAAAGCAAACAAGTGCCTTTGCACGAAACTCTAGGTCTTTGGTCCACTTATGTATGTGATTTTTTTCTGTTGCGGATGATGAAGAGGATGAGGATGGAGATGGTGATGGTCTGTTGTAGTGGTATTGGTGGTGGTCGTGGTGGTGCCGGTGCTGGTAATAATAATATATAACTATATATAACTGTCACCTCGTCGGTTACAACGACGAGGGTTCTAGTTGATCCGATCAATAGAACAGCCTACTCGTAAAATTTGCGTGCAAGTGATTGAGCACTCCACAGACACGTGTACTCTTAATGTAGTTCTCGGGAGGATTCAGTGTGAAACAGAGTGGTAACAAAGGTAGCCCGGCATACAAAATACCGCTAAGCATTTCGCCCGGCGCGCTAAAAGTTCTGCCAGCTTTACTATTATTATTATTATTATTATTATTATTATTATTATTATTATTATTATTAATTCAAATTTTTGCCACAAGGGCAGTTTGAGGGAGATGAGGATGTGTCGATTACATCGACCCCAATGTTCAACTGGTATTTATTTTATCGACTCCGAAAGGATGAAAGGCAAACTCGACGTCGGCGGAATTTAAACTCAGAATGTAAAGACGGACGAAAAACGGCTAAGCATTTTGTCCGACGTGCAAACGATGCTGCCAGCACGCCGCTTGCTATGGTAATAATAATGATAATTTCATTTATTTGCCACAAGGACGAAGGATGAGGGAGACAATACAAAGGCAGACATAAATTTTGTGTTTTACATATAATGAAATGATATAACAAAACAAAATAGAAGGAGAGTGTACATGGTATACACCGAAAAAGAAGGGACATATGCATAGCATACAAAGGTTTTTAAAAAAGTGGCGTGGAGGATGATAGAGATGTGGCCCTCTTGATACAGGAAGTCCTCTAGGGATAATCGAGGAACCCTACTGTCCGAGATTTCCCTGAAACCCCAGGAGTAAGTGCCCTCTTCAATTCCTTCTCTCCGACTCACTGGTCTACACTCAGAGATGTACCATCCACTCTTGCCATTTTCGCAACTTTTACCCACCTTTCAGTAAACTCACTCGAGGACAGCACTTCCCTCTCCACTCTCAATTTCCTTTTCAAGTGAAACTTGAGAAAGTCAAAGATGAATGTATCTGTCCTCATGCCATTCAGCTTTGTCCACCAAACCACCTTTTTCGCCACAGTCACAAGGCAAAGGAAAACTGCCTTGCCTGCACCATCTGTGACAGACGGATCCATCCCAATAATAATAATAATAATAATAATGATGATGATGATGATGATGATGATGATGATGATGATAATGATAATAATAATAATAATAATGTGCGGCAACTATAGTTGCAAAGAAGGTGAAATCAATGGCAAAGTAAAATGTGTTTGACCAACTGGCTGATAGGTGGGAACAAAAACCTCTGCATGGCAAATATGTGGCCAGTAGCAAATAAGCTAATGTAGACCAGAAGCACACCCATTAGTGGCTACGGAGCTCAGGGCTAAGGACAGAGTGTGAAGGCTTTATCTTGGCCGCTCAAGATCAGAGCTTATTGACACGGAACAATCAAGTCAATATGATGAATAGTGTTGTAGACCCAAAGTGCCGATACAGCGATGTGATTGAATCAGTGGACCGCCTAATCTCGGTGTAAGGTTATTGCACCAGTAGGGTACAGATCAAGACATGACAGAGTTGGCCAATATCTACATTCGATAATGTGTCGGCATTATAAAACCAAACCTGCCGACAAATGGTACAAGCACCACCGTGAGGCTGTAACTGAGAGAGAAAATGTAGCGATTCTTTGGGACTTCCAAGTATGTACAGATCGGAACATCAAAGCAAATAAACCAGATATTGTTGTGAATGACCAAAACAATAAAGTCTGTTTATTGATTGACATGAGCATACCCTGTGATCATAATATCTTGGCAAAAGAATTTGATAAGCTCAGAAAACATTAAGATTTACTAAATGAAATCGAAAAGATGTAGCATCTCAAAACAGTCATAATACCAGTGATTGTAGGAGCACTTGGAATGATCAAAAAAGGAACTGAAAATTATTTAAGAATGATTCCTGGCTTACTATCCATGTAGGAAGTGCAAAAGATTCTCTTAAGAGAACGAAACTAGCATTATCCTGCTATTGAACGCTTCTAGTGTCTCCGTGTATGGAGTAAGAGTAGATTTGATTAGAGATGTCTAAGTTGTCTGTAGATGACTCTGGAGTGTGGAAGATTAGAAGGGATGTAGGGTAACATCAGCTGTAGAAGAGAACATCTATATATGTGGTGGATAGAGGGTTTTATGTGGTCATGAATATTTGCATGTTTTATACTGTTTTATGAGCTTCTATGTGTATGTATGTATGTATGTATGTATGTATGTATGTGTTTTTCAGTGTGTTTGTGTGTACGGGGGAAAGAGATCAGTCGTATGATAGGGGAACTGAATGTCTTCTTATAAATGCTAGAAATGTTGGCCACTTGGTCCATATCTTCATTTACATTATAAGACATGGATCCTATAGGCACAAATAGAACTACATGTAACAGAAGTTACAGACAGTGCCTTTACAGGATCATTCAAAATGCCTAAAACAGTGACCAAATCGTCCTCAAATCCCCATTTACCTAGTTGAAAAGTTAATGAACACTTCGCAGAACGGATTCTAATAGATACGAGAAGAGGTGGCTAGTCGCACGGCTAGAACGTGTTTGATCATAGGTCCACTCAATCAGAAATGAACTCGACCAAACAACACCAACAGGGATATGAAGAAAATAATAGAGTGAATGAAGCAACGAAGATTAGGTCATATGACATGTGAAAAGTGAAAGTAGACATTATCAATGATATGAACCAAGTCATGATGTCTTCAAGGAAATAGGTTACA
>NC_142938.1:38946500-38959000 GCF_046866305.1 Octopus bimaculoides
ATTGCATTAGAGCTGTTAATGCTCCTGTTATATTTCGAGATAGATTCCACTTATAATATAAGAGAGAAATAATATAAACAATATATAAATATATGCATATATCCATGCATATATGTACATACCTACGTCTATATGTATACATACATGCATATATGGGTACAGGACATCAAAAAAGTGTTAAACACAATGCGAAACGAAAATATGCAAACGAAGACCATACCCAGATACAACACACACACACACCTACAAACATACACACACGCACACCTATATACACTTACGCACACGCACACATACATACGGACACACGGACACACAGAGACACACATAGAAGAGTACACAATTATTTGTATGTAACGTTTATCTTTTTCTGACATTCTTCTTTGTTTCTGTCTGTTAACCACAACGTTAAAACGAGATAGTGAATTATATGACGAGTATATATTAAATTGAAATCTCTGTTAATCGAAGCTTTTATTCTCATTGTACATTGGCGATTTACAGCGCAGTTTGATCGAGTAGTCTAAGTTTTACTGGTACATGAAAATATAAATTATAAACATTTCTCGAATTATATCAAGGATATTAAATCTATCAAAACCCCATGTTTACAGTTCATGTTTATTTGAATATTGTACGGTACCAGTTCTATGTCACTACTTTTTATAATTTTTATTCAAATTGTTGACCAGTTAACCAGTTAGGAAACTATCTACGTAATTAATCGTATTATGAATCGACCAATCAGCTGGTTTGTTAGAGAACTTTCGTTACCATTCGCATCCACATGAGTGACATGACCTCCTTACACCAGGTCACTTGACGGTTAAGTCGTTTGTATTTAATGACAAATAAGAAGTAGTGAAATGCAACCAGTGCACGTACTTATTGACAAAATGACCTTCGGCATAGTAGAACAAGAGAGGATTTCAGGTTAGCAAACATGCACAATAATTTCAAAATATGTGTGTGTTGAGAGACAGACAGACAGACAGAGAGGGAGAGAGAGAACCAGTCTTTGGGTGGCATCAAGCTGTCACGATATAATGTAGGATAAATATATTAATAACGGTAATCCTGGAGTGAAATTTATAAACATTTAATGCATCCCTACGCCCGTTTCCACAAATTACATATCTCTTAAGATCACAGTCCGTATTCTGGAATGGTTACAGTGTAGTCCATAGTATTCGTAGGCATCAGGTAGTTCATCTTCATGGATTCATTTCTTCAGGCGATATAGCATTAATGGATGCTTTCTCAACCAACCTTCGTACTGATGAAAAGGGATAAACATCCCTCTAGTAAGCATCCATTAATGTTATATCGCTTAATGAAATGTATCGATGATGATGATCAACCCGATGCCCACGGATACTATGGACTACACTGTAATCATCCCAGGAATACGGACTGTGATATTAAGAGACAAGTGATTTGTGGACACGTGCGTTGCGATACACTAAATGTTTATAAAGTTCATCCATATATACATATATATGACCATACACCTGATAGTGAATACTTTCAACTGATGACGTGAAGGATACAGAAATCTGGATTAAATAGTTCCAGTCCCGCTAGTGGACGCTTTTCGCCTGTTATGATGCACTTCTGTCATTTTTAGTACAACACGTCTCTGTGCTTATATGTGTACATATGTGTGTAGGTCTGGTGGTGTGGATATGTATATAAACATATCCATGCATACTTGTATGAATATCCTTGCATGTATTTGTGGGTGCATGTATATATGTGTGTGTATATATATATATATATATATATATATATATATATATATATATATATATATATATATATATATATATATATATATATATATATATAATTTGGGAAAACACATTTCCAAATCAATCAGATGTAACCCTACAACGTTATAAGCATCAACATATCGTACTTTGGAGTCTTATATCGTATATTTATATATTTATCTATAAATATACAAAGTATCTGATAAAAGTCAATATTCAATTCTTGGGGATTAATCGATATGCGGGTATTCTATTTCAGATAATACAAAAAATAACCTAATGAGTATATCTGAAAGTAAACTCATGGTATCAGTTTGCACATCACGAAATAATACTTAAAGGATATAACCAAAATTACCAGCTGGGCATATAATATACTTCATTAATTATAGCATACTTTAATTAATACATATATTTATTAAATATGAAGGAACTACATGTGTTTCAGTATTGGAAGATTACAATATATATACATATACCTATACACAACTGTATACCCATATGTATACATATATAAATACATATATGCACTCGTCAGATTTACAATTATTCCAACACATCTTCAGGTTCTATTTCAAAATATTATATATCTAATTTTACATCCCTTTAAAAATAAGCAATACAATTAAGCATTAATGATTAAAAATTAAGAATTAAAAATTAAGAAACAAATTATACTTTGTAATATTAAGAATTAAAATTTATAAATTATACATTATGAATATGAATTAGTATATATATCAATCATGTAAAATCAAGTATATGTCAAATACAGAATGTGAGATATAAGATTAAACATCAGAATTAAAATGTCTGTGTTTAAATATATAAAACAAGAAAAATTCAAATACATATCTTCCTTTTTTTGCTGGTACTAAAATGGTGATTTGAGGAAGAAGATAGCAGGGATCTATGGGTATTTATAGGTGATTAGTACCAAGCGTGGTTATTACACCATACATAGTTTTAATTTTAAATTATCCTCTATTATTATTTTCAAATTTATTTATATTGAGAGATATATTTTATTTGTTATTATATAATTTTAGTAATATTTAATTCATATATTTATTTTATTCAAATTATTGCATTATTTATTTATTGATCTTTTATTTATTTATATAGTCTACTCAAGTGCTTTAGAAATAAAATTATGTGGTTATTTGATTCAGGGGTTGGGGGTTCAGTACTTCATTTGGATCTATTTTAAAACGGGGGCGCCAGTAATTTCTTAACGAAACACTAACGAAACACTTTGAAACTTGGGACACTGGTAGAATGTGTCATATAAAACGTATTTTACTCTTAGTCTTCTTAACAAAAAAAAGGAATTCGCAAGTTTATTCCATGTTAAAGTTGTCGTATTTCTGTAATTTCAACCAATTACTGACGTCTATTCAGCTCAATAGAGTTACTGCTGGGCGGTCATAAAAATGTTATTCCCTGTGACATATTTCATCCGGTTTAATCGTAATTTATACGCATATATTGTTTATATAATAAATTACGCTGTGCGTATCTATGTGTGTAACAATTTTAGAGTTCGGATTCTAGAGTTAGGGTTAGTTTTAGGGTTAGGGTTACGGTTACGGTTACGGTTAACAGTCTAGTTAGGGTTAGGGTTAGGGTTAGGGGATTAATACGATATACACCGTTACAGCGCTAACTGTTTTCAACTGAATAGACGTCAGTGATTAGTAGAAATTATCGAAATAAGACAATTTTTACATGAAATAAATTCGAATACAAAAATATTTTTCTGTTCTATAACACAAACTAGATAAGTATACGAAGTTTGAAAGTCTTTCCGTACCAAAAACACTACATAAAACATAAATAAAAACTGGCGCCCCCGTTTTAAAATAGATCCCTTCATTTTACTAAATGTAACATTACTTCGGTGCCTACATTTAACTCCTCGTTCATCATGTGTGTTTAGTTATTCATCTTTAGACTGTAGTAGTTTCATAAATTCAGTTATGCATACTAAACACATTTTATTCCCAATATTATAGGAGTGGGCTCTACCTATAATACTCCACTTGAAGGTGTATTCTCTTTTTCTAAATTTTAATTCCCATATATATTTACTTAATCCTGGGATTTTTAAAGGTCTAGTAGTGTTGGGATATTCTTTTTTAATTTCATTTGCTGTTGATCTAATATAAGCCTTATTTATAATCCTATTATTATTGTTCTTAGAACTTATACATTTATAAATAATATTATTTATATTACAATTATTAGCGAGCTTACATTTAGTCTTATCACGACATGAACATTTTTCTATATGTTGATTAAGTATTCTATCACTATCGGTTATATTATGGCTAGAGCTATTATTTATTACGCTATTATAATAATTATCTAATTTCTTATTATTTATAGAAGAAATAATATTGCCTACATTTCTCGATGTTGAGTATCCCACTCTTATGATTTTATTGGAAAATATAGTTGAATAACTATTGTCCTTTTTAAAAACCATTTCTTACTATTTTAAGTGCCACCTTAATAATAGTCATAACTTGATCCCCATACGGAATAATTAACCATATAATATCTTTTTTTATTTTTTATATTTTTTATATTATCATTATTAGTAGACATCATCGGTATTAAATTGTTATTCTTAGGTATATTATATCTCTTTATGTATACTTTACCATGTTTCTTAGGATTGCTTATATTCTCATTATCATTATTACTATTATTATTATAATCATTATTAACAACTATACTATTTTTATCTTTAGTTTGTTATATTGTCTTTTTACTAATATTATTATTATTATTATTATTATTATTATTATTATTATTATTAATGTGTTCATAATAATTAAAGAATTTTATATTAGAGTTATATCCTGCTTCTTTTAATGCTTTATTATAATATGGTGCATGTTTATTAAAAGTGTCATAATCTGAGGATAACATAGATATACTTTTACCTATATTATTTATTAAGGCTTCTTTAACTGATTTAGTATGGTTACTTGAAGAACTATTATACTTTAGGTTTTCATTCAACTTATGGAATGGATGGATATTATTAGTGACTAGATTAAGGTTGACGTCCAGATAATTTACTGCAAAATGCTCATTCTCTATAGATATTCCTAGGCCATTATTCTTAAAGAACTTGTACATTTTCTTCTAAAGGTATTCTAATGACCTATTAGTACAATTCCTAGTTATAAGTAGTAGGTCGTCCCTAAAAAGACCACCCTCTATATTCGTGAATTCTATTTCTAGTTCAGATAAGAGATATAAACCTACAAGATCAGTAACCTCGGCTGAATCTGGGGCACCCATGGGTATATCAAAACAATCTCTAGTGTCTTTTCTTCCCATAGTTTATCTTTATATTTTATAATGGACTTTCTCGCGGCCAACACTACTTTTACTTCTTCAAATAACATATTTACCTATTATAAAATATAGATACGATGGACTACACTGTAATCATCCCAGGAATACGGACTGTAACCTTAAGGGACATGAGATTTGTGGAAACGCGCGTAGCGATGCATTAAAATGCTTATAAAGTCCATCCATGGATTATTGTTATATATATATATATATATATATATATATATATATATATATGTAAGTGTCTATGTATATACATATGTACATACGTGCATACATACATGCATATATGCGTACATATATGTACGTGTGTGTGTATAAATAAATATATATATGGGTGTGTGTGTGTATATATATAAATATACATGTATGTGTCTATGTATGTGTGTGTCTATGTGTGTGACTTCATGTAGGGTTTGGGGCTTGTCCCCACCATCATATGACAACCAGTGTTGGTGTGTTTATGTCCCCATAATCTAGCAGTTCCATAAAAGTGAACGGTAGAATAAATACTGGGGTGGATTCATTCAACTAAAATTCCTGAAGGTGGTGACCCAGCACGGTTTCAACAAATAAAAGATAAAAGATGATATATATGTAAATATATATATATATATATAATCCTTGGAGCATACCTTTATACACACAGACACACAGACAGACAGACACACAGACACACAGACACACATATATACTGTATATATAATTTACGGGGGCGTTAACAAAAGATATCCGGTTGTAAAGTATGCATATATATTATATGTGTGTGTGCATTTATCTATCTATATATATATGTATTTGTTAGAGATAATATTGAAAAGGATGTGTACACACACACATATATATATATATATATATATATATATATATATATATATATATACACACATGCATATACGTATATATATTTATATATATATAAATATATATTTATGTATATATATATATATAAATTCTTTTATTTTTTACTTGTTTCAGTCATTTTCACTGCATCCATGCTGGAGCACCGCCTTTAACACACACACACACACACACATACACACATACATACATACATACATACATACATACATACATACATATAACACACATACATATTCTTTTAGTCTTTTATTCGGTTCATCTATAGAGTTGCGGTGCTACTGGAGCACCTTCATGTTTTCACATTACTACTCTTGTATCTGACTTTGTTCCAGCTGTTAGCCAATTTTGTCTTAGAGGAAGTTTGATTCCGCTGCTCTCGCTTGTACCTCATGCCAAGCTATCGGTGCATCCAGTATGATGGAGAAGAGGTTGTCTAGTTCCTTTTTGGAGATATCTATATCCACATTATGTAGTTTTCTTGATTATTGTGACATATATCGTATAGAAATATCGTTTAAACTAACTGATGTTTTGTTTTTGTTTTGCGACACATTACACACGCATGCGTACAAATGCATTAAATGAAGTTGCATTTACATATACATAAGTAGCGACATTTTGAAATACGTTGGTTGCTGAAACACACATAACTGAGTCTACCAAGTGTCATACAACACATCGGAATCTATCAAATGCTCCCCCTGAGGAAATAGCCAATGATACTTGATATGGAAATTCAATTTAATTTAATTTAATTTAATTTAATTTAATTTCTCAAATTGATTTAATTGGGCATGGAAACAATTGTAGTTTGAAATTGAGTTTGATATTGTTCAGAATTGTATTATGTCCTAATAAATTGATGTCTATATGCCAGTCTCTCCGTTTTTTTCTCATATATATATATATATATATATATATATATATATATATATATATATATATATATATGGCCATACACGTGACAGTATATATATATATATATATATATATATATATATATATATATATATATATATATATATATGACCATACACATGATGGTGGATACTTTCAACTGATGACGTACAAAGACACAGAAATCCGGATTCAATAATTCCACTGCCGCTTGTGGACGCTTTTCTTCTGTTATGATGCACTTCTGTTCTTTTTAGCACTACACATCCCTGTGTGTATATCTGGTTATGTGTGCATATGTATGTAAACATATACATGCGTACTTGTATGTATATATTTGTGTGTGCTTGCGTGATTTTGTACATATATATATATATATATATATATATATATATATATATATATATATACATACATACATACATACATACATACATACATACATACATACATACATATATATATTTACGTATGTATGTATATGTGTGAGTGAACGCGTGTGTTTGCGTGTGTGAGTTTGTGTGTGTGCTATGTTTTTTTTTACCTCCCCGATTGATTTCACAACTGCGTTCTGGTCAAAAATAATGTAGATTAATAAATAATTAGGCTGTTAAATCATTAAGATACTTGAAGAGTAAATAAGCGTATGTGGAAAGTGTTTAATTTATAAAGCTGACGTCACCGTTCAGGTTATTAAAGCTTTTATAGAGATTCATTACAAAAATCCAAAATCAAACCCGTTTACCTGAAAAATCACTCTGAAACATGATGGCTATGATAATAAATCATCGTGGGTCGTTGAATGAGTTCGCTCGCCTGCATGAGATTATGAATGTGTGTGTGTGTGTGTGTGTGTGTGTGTGTGTGTGTGTGTGTGTGCGTGTGCGTGCATGTGTTTGTGTGTGCGTCCATGTTTGCGCGCGTATATTTCTCTGTTTCTCTGTGTGTGGGTGCTTACGTGTGAGTTTATGTTTGTGTATGCATGTATTTTTATGACGATATGACTGTGAGCGAAGGAGAGAGCTTGGATGAGAATGTGCCATATGAGCGTGTGTGCGTGTCCGTGTGTGTCCGTGTGTGTGTGTGTGTGCATCATATCAGAGGGATGATGTGAGCTTAAGAGGAGTGTGTGAATGTATGAGTGTGTATGTGCTTGTGTGGGTGATTTTGAGTTAGATTTGCTTTCTTTTTTCTATATTTTTGTGTAGTGGGGTGTTCGAATGAAAAACAATATACGAGAAAGTGTATGAATATGAATGTTTGTGTGTGATGGGGTGTGCGTGTGTGTGTATGTGTGTGTATGTGTGTATGAATATCTATGCTTGTCTGAAAAGAACTGACCTAACCGATTGGGTTATGGCAACATTTGGTTACATTGTCAAAGGATTTATAGGAACTTTCGGGCAAATTTACTTCGCAAGGACCAAGTTTTAGGAACATCTGAGCTCTGAATAATAAGCTATCATATAGGGTGTTCCAGATTTAACTATCTACTTCAGTGAAATGGGACATTTTTATTTTTTAAAAGATCACTTTTATTTAAGCTTATCATGTTTAATAAGTGTTAAGTGTTTAGATATTTAATTTTGTTTATAATGTTATAAGTTCTATAATTTCTTTTTTTTTCTTTTGTGATTTTATTTTCATCCTTTTTGGATCCCGCTTATCTGTCCACGACAATTATTTTTCAATTTGGTCGCAACCATTTTCTCCACCTCCATTCCCGAGATGGAGCAAAGAACGCATTCAGTTAGTAGTGCAGAAGATAACTCCTGAAATGCTTCAAAACGTGTTTCGCAACGGTAAAGATAGATTTGAAATTTGCAGGGATACAGATGGAGCGCATGTTGAAACTTTTCAATAAAAGCTTGATGTAAGATTTATAAATCTATTTGTTTTGGTATCATAATTAAGAAACATAAAATTCTTTCAGTTTTTTTAAATAGTTAATTCTGGGACACCCTGTATTGTCCATCAATTCTATCGTGTTTCCTTATCTCTTATGTAGATTGATTGTACATTAGTACAGTGCTATCGGTATTTTAGGGGTATTAGTCGACTATAAGCCGTCCTTTGTTTGGCGGTGTAAAAAGAATAGTACGCTATTAAAATTGTATTTTCTTACTAAAGATAGTAAGGTATGATTTGAAGAAGATATGGCTGTTATTTCTAAAAGATCTGTTGACAGCGTAGTAGGTGAATTGTTTCAATTATCTTGGTCATGGATGTGACGACAAACTACAGCAGAAGTTTATTTGGTAAAGTTTCAGTTGATAATCAAACAACCTCTCAACTTACTTACTTGCAATAAACTATAATACTACTCGCGTGGGGAATTTGACTGGTGACTGTTGATGCTGCCACCTATGGTTGCTCTCAGAGTAAGAGACGGAAAGAAAGAGAGTTTGCTAAGAAACAGGGGGAGGGTGAAGTTTCCTGTTAGGGGGAGAGAACCGCTCAAGGCTTATAATCTTATTTTCTTTTGCTTTATTATTATTATGCGTGGTATTATTCTTATGTGTGAGAGAATATATGAAATATTTCCATATAATTCCATATAATTTTTCATATTTTGGGTGTCCTAGTAGCTGCATATAACGTTATTTCGCACTTATTGGGGCTTGTCAATACAATGTGACTTGGGATCATAAAACTAGTTGGTCTATGTTCATTTAAAACATTTAAGAATTATATATGATCAATTTTCTTTTCTTCTTTTTTTTTTTGCTGCTCTCTTAACGTGGAGAAAGGAAGTGAAGAGATAGAGGTAGGGCAATGAAAGTCTCAGAGTCATTTCAAATTAAGATTAACATTATACACAAGCATGATCGATATTTTCTATTTTCTTTACTTTTGACAGAGGGGGAGAGACGAAGAGGGAAAGGACCTTCCTTGGTCTCATCGGTGATGAACGACTCATCTCCCCGCTAAGTGATATATAGAAAATCAGAGCGATTATCCAGTGAGCTTGCTGAAAAATATATATTAGCAACAGAGGCAGTACTAATAACAAGAGGTAATATGTAAAATTGCTTGGCAGCATTTCGTCCGTCTTTAGGTTCTGATTTCAAATTCCGCCATGTTGAACTTTGTCTTTTATTCTTTCGTGGTCAATGAAATAAGTACCAGTTGAGCACTGGGGTCGATGTAATCAACTAGCACTCAAACCCCAAACTTACTGGTCTTGCGCCAAAAATACTGTGTATACTTACCCCTTTTTTAAATCATTTCATTGCATGTAAACCCCAACACTTTATATCTGACTTTGTATTGTCCTCGTCATCCTTCGCCTTTGAGACAAATAAATGAAATTATTGTCATTATTACTTTCATTATTATTATTATTATTATTATTATTATTATAATTATTATTATTATTATTATTATTATTATTATTATTATTATTATTATTATTATTATTATTATTATTATTATTATTATCATTATCATTATTATTATTATTATGTACTAGTGAAACATTGGGATCGATGTAATTGACTAGTCCGCTCTCCCAAATTTCAGGCCTTGTGCCTACAGTAGAAAAGATTATTATTATTATTATTATTATTATTATTATTATTATTATTATTATTATTATTATTATTATTATTATTATTATTATTATATATTAGAAACGTTAGCTCGCTTGGCGAAATGTTTAGCTGTATTTCGCCCGTGGCTACGTTCTAAGTTCAAATTCCGCCGAGGTCGACTTTGCCTTTCATCCTTTCGCCAAATTAAATACCAGTGAAACACAGGAGTCGATGTAATCAACTAGTCCCCGCCCCGCAAATATTTCAGGCCTTGTACCTATATTATTATTGTTATTATGACATTGTATCGAGGTTTACATTTGCTGTTATTTCTAGTAGATGAATTGAATGCAGAATGATTCTCTCGTGCGTTCATGGGAGCCGGCGTACATGTCTATCTCCGCCGTGATGGATATGTCTGAATGATAACTATGAAGCAAAAGTCCGTCATCCTGGAATAGATTTTTAACTTTGGTCTACAGGAAGTAAATTTTGTTTTATATGAATAATTGAACCAAGCACAAGGAAGACAAAGAAACATTCGTCTTTTCTTTAATGCTACCACTGTTTACATTGCTGTTGATGAATGGCAAAATAATCATAACCATTTGTGATAGGTACTTTGAGGCTAGACTGGCTTAGCCAAGGATGTATTAGAAAAGAAGCTGTATTGATTTGAACCTCAGCATTTTGCAAGGAAGACAGCATCTACTAAAAATAGTGAAGACGAAAGAAAGAAAAAAGAAGGAAAGAAAGAGGAGAAGGAAAGGGCTCGGCGTTTAAGGAATTTGGTGAGAAAGAATATACATGAAGGTGAAAGAAAAGGAGAGAGAAAAATGCAGGGAGACTATTTTAAAATAGGGGGAAAAATAAAGAATAAACAAAGAGGCAGCAATAAAAAGGAAGAGCTGAAGGGATAAAAAAATGAAATAAAGAGAATGAAAGAAACGTTCTCTGTAAAGGCAGATGTGATAGAAAGAATGGTAGAAAGAAGAAAAGGAAGATGGAAAGCCAGAATGCTGGAAGAGAAAGTTGATATGAAAGAAAGATAGAATGAAAGACAAAGAGAGAAATAAATAAAGGAAGGAAGAAAGAAAGAAGAAAACTGTAACAGTGTCTTTGTAAAGCTCCAACAATGATCACTAAATCTAAAGAGTCTATTGAGAAAGGCTGGTGTCGTCTGCTTCAATCAATATTGTAAGTTAGCCAGTATAGGCCGTTAGTCAAATCTTTTGATAGCCTTTCATGACGTCGCCATCTTCTCTATCCCCACTTCTCTTATCTCTCTCTCTCTTTCTCTCTCGTACTTTTACATCTTAACCACGCTTTGCCTTCTTCATCGCATATCATCATGTTCTTTTCTTACATTTCTTAATTCGCTTATAACATTTTTATTTATTTATTCATGTATTTATTTATATACATATCGACCCAACAAGCTATGAAATAATATCTCTAAATATGCATCCTTGCATGTATATTTCTACGTATATATCTATCGATTTATCTCCCAATCAATCAATTTGCCTACATATTTATCAATTAGTCTTCCTATCTATCAATCAGTGAATCTACGTATTTATGTATCGATTCGTCTCTTTCTCTTTCTCGCTCTATCTCTTTCTTTCTCCCTCCCTCTCTCTCTCCTTCTCTCTCTCAGTGTTTATCCCTATTTATCTCTACCCCTCTCTCTTTCATTTTTGTCTCATTTTCATCCATATATATATATATATATATATATATATATATATATATATATATATATATATATATATACACACATATGTATGTGTATGTATCTATACATCTATATATCTGTGTGTGTGTGTGTGTGTGTGTGTGTGTTTACCGGGTTTTCGGGCTAAATTTGACAGTTTACATAAATGGGAAAGAAAACATATAAAGCTCACCAAAGACATCAACTAGGGTATTGCTGGGAGATAACAGTTTACTCAAAGTAGCTGCCCTAAGTTTTCACAACAGCCTCAAGACGGCTCCGGAATCTGGCGCATGCATTCCACACAGTGTCCCTGGGAAAACCTTCGAACACCAGTTTGGCCAC